>NC_061113.1:254500931-254512250 GCF_002878395.1 Capsicum annuum
GGGGAATTACAAAATGGCTCTTACTTCCTCACCGGGTGTTCGATTTGGGTGAATCTTATGTCGATGGAAAGCTTATCCAATTCTCCACATGATAGAAAGTATAATTTAGGGAAATAAAACATGATATAAACAACAATCAATTTGGAAGTCATCCATATTCACTCAAAAGATAGATTTAGGCTTAAAAACGATCGGGGTATTACACGTCTGCAACCACATAAGAGGCATATCTAGCTAATTGAGTAAACTTGAGAGAATATTCCTTTACCATTATACTGCCCTGCCTGAGGTTGATGAACTCTAGTACCTTAGCTTCTCTAAGCTTTAGCGGAAAGAATCTATCAAGGAAAGCAGAGGAAAACTCCTCCTACTCTATAGGGTCTGCATAATCTAACCTTTCTGACTTCCACTGCTTATACCAAGTATGAGCGACATCCTATAATTGGTATGGATCTAACTTAGCAATCTAAACAGTAGTAACCCCTATAACATCTGTCACCTTCTGAACCTGATCTAGGAATTCTCGCAGGTCCTCATCTGACTTAAACCCTGTGAAGGAAGGAGGATTCATTTGGGTAAAGTCTCGAATTCTAGCTGCATCTGAATTGGCCACTAGGTTGGCCAGAATGATAGCTGGTCATTTATTCTGGGCAGCGACTGACTGAGCAAGAGTGGTGAATGCGGCCCTGAACTCCACATGAGAAACATAACTCGCAAAAGGTCTTCGGGCTGAGGGGCTGACTGATTCCCATTTCTTCTTTTAGGAGGCATGTATGTAGAAGAAAGATAGAAATGGATTAGACTGAGATTATGCTCACTGGAACGACATGAATACTGAAAGAAGGGAAACTGTACCTAAAACATCTCATAGCCTCCTGCACATAAGTGTGGTACACAACATACGCATGTACAAGTCTCTACTAGATACAGCTTTCAGACTTCCTAGGACTCTATTGAACTTGGCTTTGATACCAAGTTTGTAACACCCCAATTTTCTAAACCAGAATACTACACGGTGTTCATGACCCTGAAGGACCACAAGCTAACCTATGACTGATATCTGTACCTGTATACTGTATAATATGTCATAAAATATGGAAACATGAACATGAAAGGCCATAAGGTTCGAACTGAATAAACGTCTGATAATAAAATGTCTGAAAAAGGTATAACAATACCAAAACAAGTCATAAATACTGAAAATAATGAGATCTGAATATCTAATCTGACATCTAGTCTGAAATCCTCTAACTGAGCTGAATAAGGAGCCATAAGGTTCATAATAACACATAAAGATTCTATCTTGGCATCATTCAACACATAAACATGATCAACAATCCATTCATAACATGAAAACCATAATATATGGTTTTAGAAAAGGGTTTTTGAACTTCATGGACGAAAGAAGTCCATGAATGAACACATGCATAACTTACAAAGGAAACCTTGATGATTTGCTGGAGAGTTCTTGGATTGGGAAACTTAATTCTTGATTATCTTGGAAAAAGGTTTGAATCTTAATTTTGAGAGATGAGTTTGATGGAAACCCTAATCTTGTGGTTGAGAGTGTAAGAGAGGGTTTTTGAGATGCTTAACTGAAGAAAAATGGGAAAAATTATGCCTCTTTAGGGTTATAAGTCATGGAAGGTGAAGGAAATGACTAAAACAACCTTGCAAAAATGCCCTTGAATTTCTAAAAAAATATACTTTACGCCATCCGTGACAGGTCGTCAGGTCCGTAATAGGCCGTCATGAATGGTCGTCACAAAAGGGGTCCAAATTCTTGATTTTCTGCCCAGGGCTGACGACGTTGTTAGAAATGTCATCAGAATATGACGACGTTGTCAAAAAGGTCGTCAGAAACGTGATAGCCCGTCAGAAACGTAATCACCGTTTTCCAGCTTGACATGCTGGAATGAAATGGGGATAACTCTTTTCTCCGATATTGTATTTAGGCGAAATTGGTATCATTGGAAAGATAATTCAAAGATATTTCATTTGATATATGGTAAACCACCCAGTTCATCATATACAACGAGTTATGGTCGATTGAAGTTGACCCAAGTTTTGACGCTCACTAAAACTTGAACGATAGGAAAGCTTTCAACTTGTACTTGAGTTAGGGGACCTCTATGATCTAAATTCATGCTCAAATAGATTCCCACACTACATAATTGATTAACACACTAAATTTATATAGTATTTGAGGCTTTTGAAACATCCACGTATAGGAATGATGGATTTTCCTTCTAGTCCAAAATGTGGGGTATTACAAATATTTATCGAAAATAACTACTAAAATTACATAGTCCTAATTAATATTCAAAGTCAAATAAAATTTTGTCTTGTAAAGTTATTCTTTAATTGACCAATTATATAACTTTTATATATGTCTGTAAGAATAATCTTAATTTTAAAATAATCAAATTTGAAAATTTGAAAAAAATACTTCTTTTTGATGTACGAAAATTAATTGAAATAAGTTAAATTATCTTATATAAAAATTTAAATGTGCAGATCTTATAATTATTTTGTACTATCATAACATACATGAAAATAAAACTATAAATCATCTAACTTGTCATTAATAAATAAATATATTATAATCACTTCTTGCTTTCAAAATGAATTAGGAATAAATATTTCTTAATAATAAAAATATCAATAAAAATTTATAACAATTTTTATATGATAAAATGTAGGTGTGAGTTACTAATAAATTAGAATATATGAAGTTGAAGTATGACCAAAAAAAGAATATTTATATGATAAAAAGTATTCATGCTTTCCTTTAATATTAAGTCAATTAAAGAAGCCTGGCAAAGTTGATTGAGAAATAGAAATAGAAAATGAATAATCAATTAACAATTACACACACATACATATGGAAAAAAATATTGTACGAACTGTCAATTAATGTAGAAGTTCTAATGCCATAACCAAGTGGCCACTATATAAGAAGGCTATACTTAGTAAAAGCTAATTAATTTTTGTCATCACATGTTGAAGAAGATAAATTGTTCAAGTGTATGGATGGACGTTCTAACTAGAATCTCAATTTACTTTCAGTAATGTTTTAGAACAGATTTTTCTTGATTATAGAGTCAACTAAATATACAGGTTATGTCGAATATTCATTGTATTTTCTACATACTTGGTATAAATTTATGAGCCAATATTTATGTACTTTATGTTTGATTAAAAAAAATATAATCTATACTCTTTGAAGATTTAAGTTGGTGATCTTTTAATATATCATACGTTTTTGAAGACTTATAAAATTTTATCTTTGAATCGAAATGTGCAATGAGAATTTTAGCAGTAACATAAAAATTTATGTATTATACATTAAATATGATGAAACTAATATTGATATTAGAAAGTTAATTTTCTTACATTGCAAATATTGTTGCTTTAGATTTTAGCGAGAAAATAATATGATTTCAAAAGTTTTAAAACTATGATACTAAATTACTAATTCATTATATTTCTATATGTTAGAATTTACACTTGATTTGTTTATACTATATTTCGATATGTTATGATTAACAATTAATTTGTACATTAAATTGTGTGAGTTTAGTAGTATACTAAAAGTTTAGTAATATGTATTAGGAATGATATTTAAGTGACCTTAGTGAAAAAAATTATGGTTGTATAACTATCTATGAAATTCACCCAACACTAGAATTACTATTTCATAAGTTATATATCAAAGATCAGAATTTGGGCGAGTATCTCGTGTCCAATGGGCAATGCTCAAAATTCAATAAATCAAATACTTATGAATATTATTCAAGTTCATTACATTTAAATTCTTAGTGTAAATATTATTGTACTTTGATGTAGCATATTGTAATAATGTGAAATTAAAGGTCATTTATCATTTATTATAAACATTATACTTCGAACTTTCTTATTTATTGTTTTAGTTGATAGAAACAGACAATGAGTTAAATCATGTTTATCTTTATATTTGTAACTCCAATTTTAGAATATTGTAGATCTTTTGTTACAATAGCTATTTTGATCTACCTTGTACAATATAAAGGATAAAGATGAACAAGATTAATATCTTATTGTGTTGATGAACATGAGGGGTTAAGTATTAGTTGAATGTTCTAAGATGGGAGGAAATTCAATTCCGACAGTGATTAATATTTATAATTTCATTTAAATCTATAAATTGAGAAAGTATGATAGGGTTGATCGAAACGAAAGTTGAAGAGTGAATAGTCAAACGTATGCAGGACTAAATCATTTATTCGAAAAAATAATATACAATAAGATTCGTCAATATTTGTTGGTCCATTATCATAGGAGAATAAGTGAACATTGTGAGATCGTGAAATAGGTTAGAAATTTGGATAATGTTATAAGTTATTTATTGAGAAAATGGTAATAAAAATAAGAGTGAAAATTGACTATTATTGAGGCTTTACTCAAAATATTTGCATTGAAGAAAAAGTATTTTAAATTTATAAAAAATATACTATGACTAAGATCGTGCAAAGAAATACAAAATCTATTAAGACAAGAAAAGAGAAGGAAAAACTCCTTTCTTTTCCTTGATAGGAGGGTGTAAATTAAAATATTGAACAATGGTTATTTCAACACTTCTAATGTCCCACCAACTGATCAGTGGGTTATGGTAAACTAGACATGTTATTAATTATTTTTCTTAATCAATGTGGCATCTCAATTTGGGAAGGGTAATTTGAGATGGAAGGAGTACGAATTAAAACGCCAGAGCCAAGCAAAGCAACAAACTAGTCATCTGTTGAAACAAACTATTTATCTGTTGCATCAGCTTCTTATCTGTTGCAACATGAGTAATCTGTTTTGAACAACACATCAACCCCTGCCACAAACCTAACAGATAAATCTTGTTATTGCTACTAGATTCTAAATTATTCCTTTTTACATCGAATTATCGACATGTTTGTTGAGAATATAATAGACAGAATAAAAATTAAATATAGATTCAAACGTCAAAGATCAAACATAATTTATTTATTAAACAAAAACAAATAAAAATATATATAATAGACTAAAAGAAAAACAATAGTCTAATTATTATTATTATTATCAGTATCATCATTGCCAGCCGGCCAATCTTCAACCGAAAGAAGCAAGGCCCTCCTCAGCCTGCGTATCTCGTGGAGCATTCTTGATCTAACTCCTCCCAGTTCCCATTGCAGATCACAAACTTGATTCCGAAGTTCATTCACGGTGTCTTGCAGAAAAGCAACGTCTCACATTGGGTCAGCCATAATCTTATCTTCTAGAGTTAATATGAAAGACAAGATGCAATAAATAAATAGAGTGTATTTAAATGAACAATTGAGTAAGGAGGGGCCTATTCATAGAGGATTGAATTTGAATGAGAGGCAAAAAGGCATGACTATTCACCTCCATATATTGATTACATTTTTGATTAAATTAAGAAAATAAATATTGTGATATAAGTAATGACTTTTCAGATTATTATTATTAATTAGTTCTTTCGAAGAACCATTTTTATTGAGTTGTGGCAACAGATTCTATATCTGTTGCATCAGATAACACATCTGTGACAACAGATATATTATCGATTGCAACAAATATAAAATATGTTGCATCAGATAACATATCTGTTGCAATATATAATCTAACTGTTCACCTCCATTTATTAATTACTTTTTTTATTAATGTGAAAAGTAATGAATTAATTAAATTAAGAAATATTGTGATAAGTCATGACTTTTCAGATTATTATTATTAATTAGTTCTTTCCAAGAACCGCTTTTATTGAGTTGTGACTCGATATAGGTTGCATCAGATAAAGCATCTGTGACAATAGATATATCATCTGTTACAACCATAGTGAACCTGTTGCATTAGATAATTTAATTGTTGCAACATATAATCTACTTTTTTTTAAAAAAAATAACTATCATCATATCATTAATCCAAATATGCTTACTTTTTTATTTTATAAATAAAAAAAATATTTTCAAATTTCTTAATA
Source organism: Capsicum annuum (assembly GCF_002878395.1). Lineage (NCBI taxonomy): Eukaryota > Viridiplantae > Streptophyta > Magnoliopsida > Solanales > Solanaceae > Capsicum > Capsicum annuum. The sequence continues at coordinate 254,506,942 of NC_061113.1, forward strand.
AAATAATAACTATTTTATTATATAATAAATAATTTAAAAACAAATTCAAAAACAAAAATGATGAAAAGTCACGATCAGTTATTAAAATTATGGTTATAAATTGTGTTTATCATTTATTTCCTTATTATTTATTTACGAAACATTTTTCATATTGAATAATCAGAACGGAAAGTCATGTCTTTTTCTTTTCACCCTCTCAATAATAATAACTCTTTTTTATTAATAACCGCCAGGTGCAACATATGATCAATCTATCGTAGCAGATTAACCTCTAACTATTGACAAAAATTGCTGCTTAATCCCTACCACCAATCGTCGATATGTTAAGAACAAGGAATAATCAGAATGATTATTATTAAATACTAAATAAGAATTAAAAATTCAAAGTCAACAACAAAATGAAATGAATGTTCATAGATTTTTGAATCCCTTGGGTAGATTTGATATACAAAAGGAGGAAAATAATCGCTAAAATAAACAACATTACCTAATTATTATTACTATTACTACTATATTATTATTGTCAATCAGACATTTTTCATCCGACAGCCTTGCTCCGAAGTCAGCCAAATCTCTCTAGAGTTCATCAAACTGCCTTTAAATTTTACGCAAGGAATCGATATGAATATTCTTGTACAAATCTGGATCATCTATATTTGTAAGGAGGATCTATTTATGAATTGTTGTATCTCGAAAAGAAAAGAAAATTGCTTTAAAATAAATCTAACAGATGGGTAATCTGTTGTAAAATATACTCTTTCTGTTAGATAACTTACAACATACTGGCACTCTTTTGCAACAGATATATATATTTGTTTGATTTTTGCAACAGGTTGATCAACTGTCATAACAGATGTCTCCAATTGTTTGACAATATAAATAGATGTATCATCTGTTGCAACAAGCTAGTCATATGTTTATTCAATTTAAGCCATAGATGGGCTAGGAATAATAAGCTGCGTGCAGATGGATCCACTATTATATATATGAGAGTTAAGCATATATTACTGATAAGGTTACCAGGACAACACACACAAAGTACAATGTTTTTGTGAATGCAGTTTTTAATCGATTAGGCATTGATCATTCAAACAAGATCCTGCATTGTCCCGTTAAGTTTGATGGGTTTGAAATTGATAAGGCTAAGGACCTCATGAAGATGGTGCAGATACCCTGTTACAAATTACTGACGATTGGTGTTTGTGTTTATGCGTGTCAAGTTTTGAGAAGGGATCAATATTTGTCGTCACAGCAGAGAACCAATAGCGATTGGACTTAACTTTAAGTGTACATTGGACCCTTAGAGGGCCCTCGAAGCCTCGCACTGCATCAAACAAAAATGGAAAACCAATATAGTTATTGCCCTGGCCAAAATTTATATGGTTGGGTTGCTCGCTCGGGGTGATGATTATATGCCAGAAGGTGCGGTAGGAGAATGATTTCGAGGGAAAATGGGTGGTTGATGGAAGACTATATTATCTGAGAGCCAATTAAAGAAGAGACATAGGGTAGAAAGTAACTTCTAACGAATCTAGCCGATGGAATTATCTTAACAGATGCAAAATCTGAATCAAGTGCAAATATGAAAGTATATCCGGTAATGTAATTTCATCTGTTGTTCCTCTTAAAGAAAAACAATGTATCTGAACACTTTGCTAATGAGCTGCATGGTATGGATTATCACCTAGGTAGAAAATAGGAGAAGACCAACAAAGCAGCCTTACGGGCATCGAGGGTAAAAATGATGTTTAGCAAGTCTAGAAAACTTACGTCAACAACAACTATAGTTAAAATAAGGAAACTAAGCGAAGACGGTAAATTTTTTAATTTTAAATTTCATCTCATGCCTTCTTGTTTGTGTTTCCGATCAGGTCCACTGCCGTTGACCTGATCAAAACCACAAACGAGATTGAAAGGTAAATAGAGTATAATTGCTTTCTTAGCAATATGGATTAATTGATTGTGTTTTCTTGCCTTAGCATTCTTTCAACATTCCTTGGAGAAGATCAGATGTTTGCTGTAGTATGTTAATCCCGATAATTTTCAAGCTTGCCTCCAGCTTGTTGATTCTTTATTCAAGCTGGTCAGTGCCGTCTTTGAAGTTGGTAAGGAGTTCCTTGTCTCTTGTGAGCTTGATCAGGAACACTATCTTCAAAGTTGTGGCATTCTAGAAGACCTTCAGAATACTTTCTTCAGAAGCCTTAGAGAATACATGGAGGGTCGCTGTGTTTGTTTTAGGTCAAAATATATTGATGCATGTTGAAGATATGGTCCCAACAGTTGAATAACACACTTTTATCGAGCGTTTCTCCATGCATCTTGCTCAACCAATTTGATAAATTAGTAAGCATAGAGTTACTAAAACAAACATAGAGACCCTTCATGTATCCTTTAAGGCTTTTGAAGAAAGTGTTCTGAAGGGCTTCTAGAATGCCATAACTTTGAAGGTAGTGTTCCTGATCGAGCTCACAAGAGACGAGAAACTCCTTACCAACTTTGAAGACGGCAACGACCAGCTTAAATACAAAATCAACAAGCTGGAGGCAAGCTTGAAAATTATCGGGATTCACATACTATAGCAAGCATCTAATCTTCTCCAAGGAATGTTAGAAGCATTTCAAGGCAAGAAAACACAATCAATTATAACCATATTGCTAAGGAAGCAATGATACTCTATTTTTCTTTCAATCTCATTTGTGGTTCTGATCAGGTCAACTACAGTGGACCTGATCGGAAACACAAACAAGAAAGCATGGGATGAAATTTAAAATTCAGAAATTTATCGCCTTCGCTTAGATTCCTTATTTTAACTGCAGTTGCTGTTGGCATAAGTTTTCTAGACTTGCTATACATCATTTCAACCCTCGATGTCAGTGAGGCTTCTTTGTTGGTCTTCTCTTATTTTCTATCTAGGTGACCCGACCATGTAGTTCTCTAGCAAAGTGTTCAGATCTCGCATCTGTTAAGATAATTTCACGTCTCTTCTTTAATTAGATCTCAGATGATATAGTCTTCCATCAACCATCCATTTTGCTTCAAAAGCATTCTCCTACCGCACATTCTGGCATATAATCATCACCCCGAGCGAGCAACCCAGCCATATAAATTTTGTCTAGGGCAATAACTATACTGGTTTTTCGTTCTTGTTAGATGTAGTGCTAAGCTTTGAAGGCCCTCTAAGGGTCCAATGCACCCTAAAAGTTAGTCCAATCGCCATTGAATCTCTTTAAAATGACACAAAAACTAGATCCCTTCACAATGCTTGACAAATAAACATGAGCAATAACCGACATTAAATCTTAACAGATTATCAGAATCATATTCATGGTCCCTCAGCCTTATCAGTTCAGACCTACCAAACTTAACTGTAAAATTACAGACATCTTGTTTGAACGATCTATGACTAATCAGTAAAAACATCATTCACAAAATCAGTGCACTCTCTATGTGTTTCCACGATAACATTATCAGTAATACATACCTCCCATATATGAAGTAGTTCCATCTGCAAGTAGATTATTCCTTCGATTCTATATTTACTGCAGTCTCTTGCGATAGTCCATCAAAAGTTGATCAACTGTCAGTTCCTTATATCTACAAAGAAGAGAAAAAAAATTGATGTCATAAAAAAACATTATCCATCTGTTGCAACAAATGTGGAGTCTGTTGCAATAGATGTGGAGTCTGTTGCAACAGATTTGGAGTCTGTTATAACAGATGTGGAGTTTGATGGAATACATCAAATCGGCCTTTCTGGTGGTTTTATTTGTTCTAATAGTTTCTCCATCTGTTGCAATATCAGTAACAAAATAAACATCAACAAAAAAGAAACAACAACATTTGTTCCAACAACATCAACAACAAAGAAGCAACATCTTTTGTTCCAGAACCATCAACAACACCACACCACAAGTTCAAACAATGTCAACCCTACCAACAACATCAATAACTATATTAACAATAATGAAACAAACAAAATACATACAAAAAAAATAATACTGCCAACAAGGCTTTTAAACTTCTCCCAACAGATGACTTTTTTCTAATATTGTAATAAAAATTCTCATATTATTTATTCAACACTTACAAGTTCGTTAAAATTTTTTAATAAATATGATATGGGTAAATAGTAATTAAATAAAAAAAAGATGTAAATAACTTGCAAAGAAGAAAACGAGAATGAAAGAGCAATAATGAACCATACCTTAATATCAAAAAGGGGATCAAAATAGAAATTTAAGTCGAGGAAAGATATGGATGGGTTTAGTCCGAAAAGATCTTTATGAGAAAAGAAGAAAAAAGAGAGAAAAAAGGCTGTGACCCTAAAGAGGAGAGAGAAAAAGATGAGAGTTGAATAAAATAAACTGCAGCTGAAAAAAAGATGAGATAATTTCTATAAATGTATTGTGTATGTAGACGTGATGGTTTTCAATATTTATTAATTAATATTTATTAATTTCATTAATAATTTAAGGGGCACGAGAAAGACTAAGACTACTGACATTGAAAAGACAAGACAAGACTACTCAATGAACTCACTTTTGAAATATCCAAGAAATATTTTTTACCACCTTTAGTAGTAAGTACTACTACTTGATATTATCTACTCAGACCAGAAGCTTTTTTCTTTAAAATTAAAAGAGAAAAAAAATTCAAACAGATATGTCATCTGTTGCAACATATACAAACACTTGTTTAGAAATCTGAACAACTCAGTCATCTGTTACAACAGATATAAATATCTATTTAAAAATTCCAACAGCTCAGTCATCTGTGACAAAAGATGAAAATGTTCATTTGATAATTAATAAAATCAGATATGTCATCTGTTACAACAAATATAAATATCTATTTGAAAATTTCCAACAACTCAGTCATCTATCATAACAGATGCAAATATCTATTTGATAATTAAATTAGATATGTCATCTGTTGCAACATATATGTACCTGTTTGAAAATTTTCAACAGCTCAGTCGTTTGTTGCAACAGATTTCATTATAATTGATTTAGGTGGAACTAGGGATGAATGAATGAGATCGCATGGTTAACTACAAATTCAATCGAGTCTTTGCAATTGCATAACATTGGTATTGCGTTCATCCCGACCCGAGTCGTCGATCGATCACTCTGAGTTGAAATGAGTTCTCATCAACTAAATTTTAGGATAGTGATAGTACCTAAGTTGATTTAGATGGAACTAGGGATGAATGAATGAGCTCACAGGGTCAACTACAAATCCAATCGAGTCTTTGCAATTGCATGGCATTGGTATTGCATTCATACCGACCCGAGTCATCGATCGATCAC
>NC_061113.1:254512350-254521608 GCF_002878395.1 Capsicum annuum
ATTGCGTTCATCCCGACCCGAGTCGTCGATCGATCACTCTGAGTTGAAATGAGTTCTCATCAACTAAATGTTAGGATAGTGATAGTACCTAAGTTGATTTAGATGGAACTAGGGATGAATGAATGAGCTCACAGGGTCAACTACAAATCCAATCGAGTCTTTGCAATTGCATGGCATTGGTATTGCATTCATACCGACCCGAGTCATCGATCGATCACTCTGAGTTGAAATAAGTTCTCATCAACTCAATGTTAGGATAGTGATAGTACCTAAGTTAATTTAGGTGGAACTAGGGATGAATGAATGAGCTCGCAGGGTCAACTACAAATCTAATAGAGTCTTTCCAATTGCATGGCGTTGGTATTGCGTTCATCCCTACCTGAGTCATCGATCGATCACTCTGTGTTGAAATAAGTTCTCATCAACTCAATGTTAGGATAATTATAGTACCTAATTTGATTTATGTGGAACTAGGGATGAATAAATGAGCTTACAGGGTCAACTACAAATCTAATCGAGTCTTCCCAATTGCATGGCGCTGATATTATATTCATCCCAACTCGAGTCGTCGATTGATCACTCTTAGTTGAAATGAGTTCTCATCAACTCAATGTTAGGATAGTGATAGTACCTAAGTTGATTTAAGTGGAACTAGGGATGAATTAATGAGCTCGCAGGGTCAACTACAAAATCAATCTAGTCTTTGCAATTGCATGGTATTGGTATTACGTTCATCCCCACCTGAGTCGTCGATCAATCACTCTGAGTTGAAATGAGTTCTCATCAACTTAATGTTTTAAAAACTATATCTTTTAAAAATTTTAAAATTAATTAAGATCAATTCGGACCGAATTAGCAATTTCAAAACTTGTCATTCTTTTCCAAAATTACAAATCAACCCATACAAATCATCTATTTACGCAAAAAACTTTTCATTTCAAATGTTAAGTTCTCGCTCTTCTCTCTCTCTCTCTCTCTCTCGGGGTGTCCTCTCCCTCTCAACAATACAAACAACAACTACTCAACATATTGCTCAACCCTTCAAAACAGGTTAATTTTTTTCCTATTTATGACTACATATAGTTGTTTTTTCGACTTCATTCCCACTTGTATCCGTTGTTTTCTCTATCTTCGCATGTAACAGAGTTTGAGAAGAGTTCTACATTTGTTCTTTATTTTAAAAAATAGGGATTTTTAGTTAATAATAAAAAAGAAGACTTTTAGTTGTATTATCTTCGAGAATGGGTTAACAATTTTGAGTTTTGATGCTAAAAAGTAGGAAGCACCCGAGAAAACCCTAGTTTTTCTCTCAGTGTTTTATTGACTATCGTGATATTGTTAGATGGTATTTGTGGCGTTGGTAGTGGTGTTGGTATTTGTGTTTTTTAGCGGTGGTGTCGGTGGTCTTGGTGTTAGTATTAGTGACATTGGTGGTGCTCTTGGTGGCATTGGTTGTGGCATTGATTGTGGTGGTGGTAGCCTATCTGTTGCAACGAGTGGAAGATCTGTTGGGAGATATTAAATAGGTCTTCAAACAGATTCCCCATCTGTTCCAACTGATGGGTTATCCATTGAAGTATTTTCTTGTAATGTGGCATAGAATAATTTATTGAAATTTCTCCACCTATTGCAACAGGTGGAATATCTGTGGGTACATATTAAATAGGTCTTCAAATAGATTCGGGTTTCCCATCTGTTCCAACTGATGGGTTGTCCGTTAGAGTATTTTTTTTGGTTATGTGGTAAGAATAATTTATTGAAATTTGTCTCACCTTTTTAAAAAAAATTATGCAGACATCAAATGCAATGTATTTTTTACTTTTCTTTTGTTTGTAGTTAAAAGATGTCTCCCAAAAGAAAAGAAACTGAAAGTGGAGAAAGTGGATCAACTTTCTATCACCAAACAAAAAAGCCTAGAGTACAGATAGATTTGGAGGAACTTCTAGAACAATCTCAGTCAGGGAAAAATGAAGCCGAGGAAAGTGATAACTCCTCCTCACCAATGGAGCATGGAGTAATATCAAAATTCCAGCATGATTCTGTCAAAACTATTAGTATTGACAAGTTTCGAGTTGCGATACCGATAAATAACCCTAATACAGTATTTGGTGATCTTGTACTTAAATGTCAGTTGGGGAAACCTTTTGACGAACTTAGGAGTATTGATGGACTTTTTAAGAAGAGCTGCTTTGCACACTTGCTTGAGTGTCTGGGCCCCGACCTTTCCTTTTCCCAATGATCATGGTATATGGCCTTCTCAAGTGCAGGATCATGTATTCGGGGGATGATGGAGGTCCGAAGGAGGGCAAAAATAAGATGGATGAAGTCTGAATCAACTACTGTGGCATGCCAGTTTGTTTTGGATTGAAAGAGTTTGCCATTCTGACGGGCTTGAGATGCGATCGTCCAGAAGAACCTACCATCAAGAAAACACCCCACAAAGGGTCCAACAAACACAAGGTAAAAAAAGATGGGTTGTTGGGTATTGTTAGACCTAGCTACAAAGTGAAGGATTTGATAAAGGATCTCAAGAATAAAGACATACCAAAGCACTACAGAGAGAAATTGTGCTTAGTTTGGTTTGTTCATTCCATTTTATTTGAAAGAGATGTCAAGAAAGTCATAGAATGTGATTTATTGGTGCTTGCTGATGATTTTAAGAAATTTAACGATTATCCCTGGGGCTACGACAGCTACTACTTGACTATCAAATATTTACTGAAAGAGGTAAAGCCACAGACGATCACATTATACGGCTTTCCTTGGGCTTTCATGGTAAAATTGATCACTATTTTTACTCATTCATTAATTTATATTGAATATACTTGTGATTTTTTTTTGCTTGCTTTCTGTTTACAATTTTTAGGCTTGGGCATGTGAAGCCATTTCTCCCCTCTAAAAGAATTTCACGGATTACTCGGATAAGATTTCTTATCCAAGGATCCTTAGGTGGTTGGTTGCAGTAGAGAGAAGGAAAAAAAAATATTAACAAGACTGATATCTTTAACCCTCCGGATGATACAGTACATCTTTCTTCAACTAAAATAATTTACATCAAAGAAAGATATTGAAACAGATGTTTTATCTGTTACAACAGATTATCCGTCAACTGCAACTGGTGCACCAGATGGGTAATCTGTTGCAACAGACGATCCATATTTCATAATAGATTAACCATATGTTGCTCTATTCTCTGAACTCTACTCAATAGATTACCCATCTACTATAAATTATGCAACAGATGAGTATTCTGATGCAAAATATTATCAATCTGTTTTAACATACAGATCAGTTGTTGCTGTAGCTAGATCATTTGTTGCATAAGTTGGTTGTGTTAACATAACCCGAGCCCCACTAACCCAACTGACTGCAAATTATTATTATATGATATAAATTCCTCCTGTCATTTTTTATAGGTTGTGCATCCTTGGATCGTGCCTATTATTGATGAGCTAGGGATGACTTCTTTTCTTACTCTGGGTCTTATTGATACAAAATAAGACCCAACGGTGGAGTTAATAAAGAAGGAATTGGATGGAGCAACATCCATAAGAAGAGCAGTTAGTCAAGGTCATTCTAATGTTGAAGCTCTTCACGACCAAACTCAAACTGCAACAGATCCGGGTTATTCTTCTGGGATGTTGCTGGTGGAGTTGTTTGTGATGGTGGCAATCATCCTGCTGCTGCTTCTGCTGCCAGTCGTGATTATGAGCATGTTGGTGCTCAACAAAAAATAAATATGTTTGAAAACAACCCTTGCATAGGTCCTCCCTCTCACCCCTACACCAGTCCCTCTCACCCCTCCTCACCTTCATGTTCTCATTGTAAATGCAAAGTGTGCAAGGACAGAGAAGATAAACTCCTAGACAAGCTAGAGGCTATTGCTGAAGTTGCTGAGGAGTTAAAATCCAGGAGGGGTGTCGTACCATCCAACGAGGTGAGGGAGTTAGCACTCCTACAGTGGAGTTTAGGAGGAAGAGAAGAAAAATTACAAAAATTCTCTTCGTTCTGAAATCAGCAAAAATTGTAACTCCTCCCGCTCTAATAGTTGTTGAATTTCAGGGGCCACCGAAGAAGGTGTAAATATTTACGGTGCTTGGCAAGGAGAAGAAGAAGGAATTGGAAGAATTCATCAAGATAAAGGTTCAAAAAGAATACACCATGCATTCATTTGTCACCAAAGACTTCTCGAATATGACAAATATGTGCGTATGGTACGAGGACAAGGTAAGTTTACTTTTGCTAACCTACTCTTCCAATCTACCCCATGAATAAGAATCTACGCAACAGATGTGTAATCTGTTGAGAAAACTTGGTATTCTATTGCAACATAATACATATTTGTTGCATAATTTGCGTTGGCTGGGTAATTTGTGAATTGATTCAGAAAACTCTCTGCATCAGATTCTTTCGATTGTGTTTTTATTTTTTACAATTACTAACCTATTTAAAAATTATCTTCTGATACCACAGTATGTTGATGAAATTCTCTGCCTCATGAGGGGCAGACAATTAGCGTACCCGGATGCTTATGATACTGCCGATAGGATAATGGACCTCAATTTTTATAATATTTTCAAGGATAGGTACGCTAAACTCTGTAAGATAGCTGATTCCGGTGGCCCGAGATTTGATCAGTTAGTTTCTATGTTCCAATGGGATGAAGAAATGATTAATAATGTTAGAGGGAAGAGGCCATATCCACACGGCAAGAGCTGGACCAAGGCAAAGAGAATCCTTGCAGTCATGAACGTGGATGCCACCTATTTTCTCACTGTTGAGATATTAATATACGAGAGAAAGATTAAGGTTTATGACTGCAACTTACCTGTGTTCAATGAGAAGACGTTTTTAACCCACATGCAGCCACTCTTGAAGTTGTTGCCCAAGTTGTTGACATAGAGTAAGCTAATGGATCATTTACCAGCTGAAGTCTTGGCGAAGGAATCATGGGTTTTTAAAGGTCAAAATAAGAACATCTAGCTCCCAAAAAATACAATCGGTGCAGCGTGCGGGCCGACTCACTTGCATACATCGAGTGTTTGCTGACCGACACACAAATGACCGGTGTGTGCAACACCATTGTGGGAAAGATGCAATGGGTATGGGCATATGGGGTACTAACTAAATGGTTGAAGCCTGTGTATAAAAAAGAACATGTACAAAGACAGAGACGAAAACGATAATAAAATTTCATTTCAAGCCAATTCATTATACATGTAGGGGCAATAATTTTTATGTCTAGCAAAGTTGAATTTTTATCATGCAATAGATTTTATATCTGTCGTAACAGATATAGTACCTGTTGTGATAGATTGATTATCTGTTGGAATAGGTTGGTCATTTGTTGCGTTATGTAGATATTCCCCGTTTGTCTGTCGTAACAGATTTACGATCTTTTGCAACATATAACTTATCTGTTGCAACTGATCGATAATCTATTGGAGCAAATCAAAAAAGTAGGAAGACCTATTATATAATTTCCAGCAGATGACCTATGTGTTGCATCTCATGTTGCAACATATGTCTAAATCTGTCTGATAAGATATGTCGTCTGTTGCAGCAGATGTATTATGTATTGCGATATTCGAATCTAGTACTCCATTTCAATTAACTTGTTCAAAACTCAGAATTAATTATATTCATACACAGAATAAAATAAATCGAAGCCTTCGAAAATTACATGAATTAACTGAACAAATAAATGAAATGTAAAAAAATCATTATGGGTACAAACGATCTACTCTACAAATAAATCAACAAGTTAAACTAAGGAGGATAGGTTATTACATTGACGGACTCAAGCTATAAAGATCTAATCAATATGGATAAGTTGTTCTTCATCCAGTGCTATGGAATTCGGCTTTGGTCGTCGTGGATATTTGACGTCGATTGCGTACGGCTTCTGAGCTTTCGCTTCTCCATATTTCCATAAAAGAGCAGCATATCTTTTGTAGAGTAATCCGACATCAAGTTCATCATTTGGTACTTGTAATCCATCGCTCAAATACTCGGCATAAGCGGTAACAAAAGGACCGTAATCCCTGCGTTAATAAAAAATAGATAATCCATATCTTGCAGTTCATGCAAGCGCTGTGAAATTTGTGAAATAAAACTAAATCATGACACTTAAACTTACAGGCTACCAATGGTTTATTGAGCAATTCCGTCAATATATTGTACATCAAATGGATTAGCCATTTTATTCCGGTATGCTTGAATCATCGACCAATTAGTACGAACCTTTTGATCCAAAAAGCCACTCATATCAAGATAAGTAGGCAATATTTTGGCCAGCTTTTGTATCTCAGACAACGGTCCGAAACATCTCTTTCATGTCATCGAGTCATAAACTCGGATGCGCCTCTCTTTTAAAACGACGACAACCAACACCCAATGGAATTCATCACCATAATTGATTGGGATGTACACTTCATCGATCAAATGCTAAGGTAAGCTAGCCGGAATACTAAAACCTTTGATGATGTTGATTAAGCATTCGTCGTTTCGAGAAACTTTTGGCTGTTGTTGACAATAACTATCGTAGGCATTATTAATGTAAACTTTATACAAATAATTACCTGTTGTGTATCTATATTGTTCTTGTGTTTGCAACTTGGCCTTCTTTCGGAGGTAGTAAAAATGACATCGATGTGCTGTACATATTATCAAACATTTCGGATTACGTGACAAAAAAATTAATTACGCAGATCCAATTAAATAAAGTATTAATTAATAGTAATATGTATGACATTTAAACCTCATCATTCCAGCAATTTTGGGGCTTTGACATCAAATAGAACCAATTCTTCATTCCGAAATATGCAACAAAAAAGTCAACATATCAAAACCAAGACTCGATTCGCTCACTTTGTAGCACTTGTCATTTTATTTTCTACATGATGATTTATATGTGTTAATGTCAGGTTCTTACAATAAGAATTGTATAAACCAATATCCATAAAATTAATTTATGTAGCTGCCGGCATGATGCTTTAACAGCCCATCGACAATCCATTCTGAATAGTCATTGATCAATTATGTTAGTTTTTTTGGAGCCTCATCCGAGATGTTAAACCCTTCAAACGGGTAATTCTTCCGTTCTACCAAACTGACAGGCTCCACTTTTTCTTCATCTTTGGAAGCAGTTGATGGATTATCAACTGTCATATTATGCTCTTCGGCAGTAATTGTGACATCCACCTAGAAAGCCAAAATTGTCAATACTAAGTAGAGATATACAACAGATTTTCCATCTTTTGGAACAGATAAGTCTTATGTTGCATCAGATAGATTATCTGTTGGGACAAATTTGAACAGGTAAATCAGAGCAGTACGATAATTTTGAATGAATGACCCATCTGTTGCAACATAAGACTCATCTGTTGAAACAGATAACGAATCTAATGCAACAGGTTAGACAACAATTGTAATAGATGTATATATCTGTTTGATAATTTTTAGCAGATGTATATCTGTTGAAACAGATATGTGCCTGTTTGTTTTTTAGAACAGATGATGTACATTCACCTTCTTCAGCTCATACTGCTCTTCTGTGGCCTTTGCACACTGAACGCCGGTGTAAGACAAAGAGACAGATGTTGCAATCTTGATTTTTTTTTATGATTGATGATGCCTTGGAAGTGTCTTTCCTTCTCCTCTTAGCCGCCTTGATCTCTAGTGAAGTGTCTGGATATGAAATCCTCTTTGATGGAATGACACCCCTCTTAGATGTCATTTCCTTTACAAAAGTAGTTAGTGCATTAATAGCATTAATTACTCCATCATGTTTTGCCTTGCAGTCTTGACATTTGCATGAATAACATTCGCAAGATGCAGCAAAATCTGGAGAAAAATTTATACAACCATTATGATCATAATTAAATGGCTTGTTGTTTCAAAAACTGTAAGAGGAGCATCATTAGCCTCACCCTCCAAAATTGTTTTTCTTGTGATGGTTGTTGCTCCAAATAATTCTATTTTTATTTCATCAATGACCTTAGGGTCCGAAAAAGTTTGCACAGACCGTAAAGTAAGAAAAAAATGACATCTTCAACTCTCGGTTGGTCGGAACAAGCCACGGATGGACAATCTAAAATAAATCGGTACATATATTAAGAATAATGATGAAATTATTTAATCATTAATTAAAACAAAAACTTGATTAGAATTGAACTTACTGCTTCCTTGGGGGGATTGAAAAGATCAAGAAATTTTGTGTTTTATCGGCTTTGGCCGACAACCATCTCAGAATTCTTAGACAGGAAACTTCTTCCTAGTAGTTCACTTGTTGTCTCAAATAAGGAATGACTTCAAATGCCCAAGCCTATAACATAACGCCTATAAATCAAAAGTATTATTGAATAAAAAATGATGAATCATATCATGATAAAAGAAATATTTACCATGAAGGCCCATGGAAAATCATGTAAGTTGTCTATTTTTGGCGTTAACGGAGTCAACAAATATTCGACAGTCATTTTAAAGCTTTCATAACCCCAAGGATAGCTGTTAAATGCCTTAAGATACTCAGAGAGATTTATTAAACCGAGGCTTATAGTGTTGTTAACGTTTTTCGCCCAAAGAACATTATGTACAAACCAAACCAAACCAAGAACAATGATTGCTTGTGCTTCTTTGAAAGTTCTTTACCTTTCAACGCTTCAATCAGATTTTTATTTTTGAAGCTTGGACCAACAATGGACACCAGGTCATCACGATCACTCGACTTGCCTTTTTCTTTTTTGAGTGTACGGGATACTTTTTTTTGGGTCAGAGTAGGTATAACTTGAGAAGGAGAAGGAGGATAACATTTTAGTACGGTAACTATGGCAAACTCCTCCCAACCAAAACAAACAGGCATGCCACAGTAATTTATCCACACCTCATCCATCTTATCTTTGTTTTCATATACAAACCTGTGCTTGAGAAGATCATATACCATTTTCATCTGGAAACGAGCATTGTTGTCCTCTAGCAAATCAAGATATTGCCCAAAGCAGCTTTTCCTGAAATAAGAATCCAATTTTTGTTATCGAAGTATTTTTCTGAAGGCGTCGAAAGATTTTCCCATGACTGACTTAACCACGAGATCACCCATTAAATCTGTGGCACCATCGCTCTGCATTCTCATAGGATAACGATCAATGCTGAAGGTTTTGACCAACTCTTCGACGGAAGGGCTATTAGCATTTGGATCATCTCTTTTGAAAGATTCCTCCTCCCCGTGTTCATTATCTTTTGCTCCTGATTGAGATA
>NC_061113.1:254521708-254528471 GCF_002878395.1 Capsicum annuum
AAATGCTAATAGCCCTTCCGTCGAAGGGCTATTAGCATTTGGATCATCTCTTTTGAAAGATTCCTCCTCCCCGTGTTCATTATCTTTTGCTCCTGATTGAGATAACGTTTGTAAAGCAAGCTCATAGAGTGGTGGATGTAGCTGAGCTGCTGCACTTGTTCCTTTACTTGGACTTGATTCAATTTCTTTTTTTTTTGGAGCCATGTTATCTTAAATTAATAGGAACATAACATAGATTATAATTGATTAATGCATAACAGTAATATAATAGTTCCAATAGACAACTAATCTGTTGCACCAGGTATATTATCTGTTGCAACAGATAACCGACCTGTTTCAACGGATGAGTAAACCGTTGAAAAGAATAAAAACATTCCTAATATGTTGCAAAATGAAGAGTAAACCATTGGAAAGAATAAAAACAGATCACTAATAAGTTATCTATTGGATCAATATTGTTTAGGTTTCTTCCAAATGAAGAGTCATCTATCGCAACAAATGAATGATCTGTTAAATTGTTCACCTGTTGCATCAGATTTTCATAGTTGCATAAGATTTTTCATCTATTATATCAGATTTTCATCTGTTGCATCATATGTTTCATCTCTTACATAAGATGTTTCAACTATTGCAATACCATTTCTACCAAGACAAATAACAAATCAACCCAGCAACACAACACATCACACACACACACACACACTAAGAATATCAACTATGATAAAAAATACCAACAAATTCAAATCAACAGTATGACAACAAGAAGAAGAAATACAAAAATTTTAGAAATTAGGGTTTTATTCAGTCCACATTTCAATACCAGAAGAGTAGTTGGCTCAAGTTCCTCTGTTTCTTCATAATTTTTTACCTGTGAAAAAAGAAATAGGAGGACGAAAAACTCAAAATTGTTATTGCCTGAGAAGTATTCACGTCGATTGATGGTTAAAAGTCGAAAAGAAACTCACCTGACTATTTGTCGCCAGAATTTGAAGGGAGAAATTTTGCCGAACTGTTGGTTGGGAGAGATTTGAGAGAAGCTATAGAGAGAGAAGAGAGTGGTTGATTTGGATTGAAGAGGGGTGTGGGTTGGGTTGATTTGTATTTTTAAAAAGATTAGAAAGTTTTGAAAATATTAATCAAGTCCACAATTAACTTAATCAAGTATTCTAATGATGTTTGACCCTATCTGTTGGTCAATGTCACCAATCCTTCATTCAAGACTTAAAAGACACATTTCCTTCAATTTTCTCAAGAAGCCTCACGTGAATAACCCTAAAACATATCATTCATTAGTTCTTTATTTTTCTAACCAAATTTAGAAGTGAGTCACAATATTAAATATACATTTTCTTTTGGAATTATATGATTTTATTTTACAAAATAAATTAATGCAGATCCCGATATTATCTAATATGAGCAGATAATTATATTATAATATAATATTATTTACACAAGAAAATTAACTTTTGAAAAGAAATGTTTAAGTTTTATGTAATTAAT
Organism: Capsicum annuum; assembly: GCF_002878395.1. NCBI lineage: Eukaryota > Viridiplantae > Streptophyta > Magnoliopsida > Solanales > Solanaceae > Capsicum > Capsicum annuum. Next base: position 254,523,209 of record NC_061113.1, read on the forward strand.
TATTAAATAAATTTATTAATTTCAAATATGTGAAAGATATTGAATTATTTTTTTGTTATATAAAATCAATAGGATAATAACTTCTATGATTAATTTCATTTGATATTGATCGCGCATTACACGGGTACTAATACTAGTATTATAAATCACAATAGTTAATCTAAAAATATTCTTCACGTTGGGCCCGTGCTAACACGGACCATATCACCCCTAGTAAATATATATATATATGTGTATGTATGTATTGTTTTCTAACTACTTTTAGTACTTTCCTCAGTTTCATAATCGTGATATTTTTATGATATGAAGATTAAATAAGAGTTTGAAATTATATTATTTCTAAGTATAGACATCTTATTCTTTCTAGAATGGTTAAAAAGAAACAGAGTGTCACACAACGAAAAAGAAGGAGAATAAAAGATGATTCTCCTTATTAATAAGCCACAGTTCAGCCGTTTCCCCTCATCCTCCTTGCTTCATCTACGTGCTCCGTGATTTTACTATATCACTATTAATTAATTATTATATGTCATTTAAGTATTAGAAAATTAATAATAGTTAATTATAAAAAATAAAATTAGACATTTATGACATATCTGCTTCAGCTGCTTCAACCGTAGTTTTACTATATCACCCCTAATTAATTATTATAAGTCATCTAAGTATTAAAATTTTTAAAATATGCTAAATTAACTTGGCGTCTTATATTAGTCCCACTTAATTTTTTTTTTCACAAGTATTTTTGTATAGTAATTATATTATATCACTTCTAAATAGTTATTATATATACGTCATTTAAGACATGTCTGTTTCGCTGCTTCAATCGTGATTTTACGATATCACTCTTAATTAATTATATATCCATCTAAGGTTTGTGCCACTTAAATTGGAATAAAATAGAAAATATTATAAATCATAATAATTAAAAAATTAAATTATTTATAAAATATAATTGACTATCAATGCCACAAAAATTTCAATGATAAGAATAATATATATTATTTGAAAATTACATAAAAGTATTATAAATTACAATAACACCTTTAAATATCTAAAAATAATAATTAATATTTTATTATATTTCAAAAAATATGTAAAAAAATACTATAAGCAACAATAACTAACAATTTAAAAAATTTAAAGATCATTTTGTCTGCTTTGGCGTAAGTGTTCGACTCCGTATGAGGACCTCCTTCTCTTTTGCCCACTCTCCGTTCACACGGTTCTCAAAGCAGAGGAGGAAGGGTGGGCAGCAGGTACCATGAGCCATCTGTCTCACACATCTATCCAGAAACAAGTGTAGTTCACTGGTTCCACCGAATGCTCCTATCGCTCGACAAAGATCCTGTGAGTGTGCAGTTATGCTTCGGATGGCACAACTTCATTGGTCTTTTTCCTTGCCTTCATTTTTTCCTCAATTTTAATTTGTTTGTGTTATTTTTTAATTTATTATATATTTCAAGAAAATACAAAAACAAATCCTGCAAATCACAATAATTAACAACTTAAAATATTTAAAAGATATAAAATATTTGACTGACTCTCAAAATTATATCAGTGTCATTTAAATTGAAATAAAAGAAAAGGTACTACAAATTACAGTAATTAAAAACTTAAATTATTTTTAAAATATAATTGACTATTAATACCACAAAAGCTTGGACGAAAAGAGTAACATATATTATTTGAAAATTACATGAAAAAATATTATAAATTACAATATTTAACAGTTTAAAATATCTAAAACAAATAACCTGTTATATATTCCAAAAAAATACGTAAAAAATACTATATATCACAATAATTAACAACTTAAAAATTTTTAAAAATATAAATATTTGGTTGAATCTCAAAATTATATTAGTGTCACTTAAATTAAAATAGTTAAAAATATAATTGACTATTAATGGCGCAAAAATATGGACAAGAAGAGTAACATGTATTATTTGAAAATTACATGAAAAGTATTATAAATTACAATAGTTAACAACTTAAAATATCTAAAAAAAGATTTAATCTGTTATATACTTAAAAAAAGAGTAAAAAAATTATAAATCACAATAATTAACAACTTAAATTTTTTAAAGATATAAAATATTTTATTGATTCTCAAAATTATTTGATATAACATATTTGGTTGATTGACGAAATTAATTGTGACACTTTGATGAAAATTTTTGACTGACTCTCGAAATTATTTTTAGCTTTACCAGGTAAAATCTTTAAAATCCGGGTTAAAATCAAGAATCGGAATTGTTTTGAAGGTTAAATTGATGAAAAACTAGTAATTATAAGATAAAAATATTATTCAACTGAAAAGGAGTGAAATTTGGGTTTAAAATCATGCCCTAAGAGTTTTGGGATTTTGAGAAACTAATCAAGAAGTTACTAAGAAATTGATGAATTCTTACCTTTAATCTGTAATAAAACCAAGAAAAAAAGTGTTAATCTAGCTTCCCAAGCTCCCACAAACTTCACTTTTAAGCTTCCAAACTATTTAGGGTTAACTCTCAAGAGGCAAGATGAAAAATAAGCAAAATGGACCCCAAAAGGGTGAAAATCTGCTATTTATTGCAGATTTTTTGCAATAGCTGTGCAAATTTTCTCCTTTAAGTCGAAATGGACTTCGACGGGGTGTCCGGGATTCATTCGGAGTCCGATTAATACAAACAAATTATGCAACCACACTAAATTCGACGTTCCAGATGTGATGACTATATCAGATTTTCAAAAAAAAATGTCATTTTCACAAAGTTGACCCCCCAAATCCGAAATTACAATTTTCCAAACTGAGGATCGAAATGAGATTTAAAAGCCATAAAATCATACCAATTATGGTAACACCCTAAAATCGATATTCTGGATCTGCTGGTGAAATCGGATTTTCCATTCGAGGTCATTTCGATCAAATGTGAATTCCACACCCATATTTCTAATTTTCCAACTTTCCGACCAATAGGTCGAAATGAGATCGGATGCACCGGGACCCGAACCAAAGGTCTATCTATCCTAAAATCGATATTCCGGAGCTGCTGGGGCAGTTCGTTCGGCCATCCATCGAATGGATCAAAAGATATCTACATAAGTTCAAAATAAGGCTCTCGAAGCCATAAAAAATCACAATATTGCATAAATGATATCAAAATGCATCAAAAATCATGTCAATCACTCCCACACCCCCAAAATATTATAATGCAACTACGGGGAGGGGTTAAATAGTCAAATTATACAAAATCATAAATTTTACATATTTCATTAAATTTTTAGGTCGTTAAATCATCCACCACTAAAAATCTAGTTCGTCCTCGAACTAAGGCAAGGAAATAACTGAATCAATGAAAAGCTGGGGATAGGAACTACATATATCAGACTCAACCTCCCAAGTAGCTTCATCTACAGGTCGATGTTGCCACTGGACCTAAACCGCAAGGATCACTCTAGAGCGCAACTTTCTAACATCCCTAGCCAAAATGAAAATCGGCTCCTTAACAAAGGAAAACCGCTCATCTAACTGGACCGAATCCCAATGAATGGCATGGAACTCTTCTGGAATATAACGACGAAGCATAGAAATATGAAAAACTGGAGAACAACTGATAGATCAAGGGGTAAATCCAACTCAAAATCCACATCACCAACAGTCCGAAGAATCTCAAATGGACCAATATAATTAGGGCTAAGCTTGCCCCTCTTCCCAAATCTCATCACACCCTTCATGGGTGAAACTCAAAGTAAAACACGATCACCAACACCAAATCTCAAGGCATGAAGTCTACGATCAGCATAACACTTCTGCCTACTTTTAGCTGCTCTAAGTCTATGCTGAATGACCCAGACCCTATCCAAAGACTCACGAAGCTAGTCCGTACCTCGAGGTCTCACCTCAGAAACATCAAACCAACCTACTGGGGAGCGACAATGCCTACCATACAATGCCTCAAAAGGAGTTATATCAATACTGGAATGGTAGCTATTACTATATGCAAACTCTGCTAAAGCCAAATGCTGCTCCCACTGGTCACCAAAATCCATCGCGTACGTGTGAAGCATATCCTCCACAACCTGGATAGACCACTCTGACTGGCATTAATCTGGGCGTGAAATGCGGTGCTAAGATCAACCCAAGTACCCAACTCATCCTGAAAAGTCTTCCAAAAGTGAGATGTGAACACAGGACCTCGACCTGAAATAATGGACACCGACACACCATGAAGACGCACAATCTCACGAATGTAGATACGGGCCAACCTCTCGGCACTGAATAAGACCTGAACCAAAATAAAATGAGCTGACTTGGACAATCGATCCACGATGACCCAAACCCTATTAGAACCATGAGATGTACGAAGCAAACCAGTCACAAAGTCCATAGTGATCCGTTCCCACTTTCACTCGGGAACGGGTAATCTCTGAAGCAAACCGCCAGGTTTCATCTGCTCGGCCTTCACCTACTGGCAACATAGGAAACGAGCCATAAAATCTTCTATATCTCGCCTCATACCACTCACCAGTAGTGTTGTCTCAAATCACGATACATCTTAGTCACACCCGGAAGGATAAAATATCTGGAACAATGGGCCTCTTCCAAGATCACCCTAATCTAATCAACACTCTCGGCACACAAACTCAGCCTATAATCCACAAAACTCCATCTGAATCAAGTGAGGCTTCCTTAACCTCCCCACATAATACCTTGTCTCGAATCGACCTTAATCCAACATCATCAAACTGATGAGCTCGGATCTATTCTATCAAAGAAGATCTAGCATCCACAAATGCCAAAATACAGCCCGATGTCAAAATATCAAGTCTAACCATCTGGTGAGCTAAATATTGAACCTCTAAGGCCAAGGGTCTCTCCTAAGTCAAAAGATGCGCCAAACTACCCATGCTAGTCGACTTTAAGCTCTAAGAATCCGCAACCGCATTAGCTTTTCCTGGATGGTAGAGAATAGTCAAGTCATAATGCTTAAGCAGCTCAAGCCAACGACGCTGCCTCATATGAAAATCTTGCTGATAAAGAAGTAGTGAAGGCTAAGATGATATGAGAAGATCTCACAACGGACTCTATATAAATAGTGCCTCCACAAATTCAAGGCAAACACAATTGCGCACAACTCCAAATCAGGGTTAGGATAATTCCTCTCATAAGGCTTCAATTGATGAGATTCATAAGTAATTACCTTTCCCTCCTACATCAACACAATACCTAACCTAACACCTGAAGCATCACAAAAAATAATAAAACCCATGACCTCCTTGG
>NC_061113.1:254531471-254547703 GCF_002878395.1 Capsicum annuum
CTCTCAACCAATTACGAGACTGAACATAAGATATAATCCTCTTAGGATTCGAATTAAATGCACCCTTCAAAGCTATCCTTGGTACACCTGACAAAGATAAAGTCACGGTCTTAGAAAAATAATCTAAGATAGCATGATAAGGAGACAACCATTCCATACCCAAAATAACATCAAAATTGATCATATCTAACACAAGCAAGTCTATCAAAGTCTCACGCCTTGAAAAAGTTACAACACAAGATTGGTGAGCCTGATCCACCACTAAAGAATCACCTACCGGGGTAGATACATGAATAGGCATGGAAAGAGGCTCAGTAACAAAATCAAAACCTAAAGCAAAATACACAGATGCATAGGAAAAAGTCGATTCGGGATGAAATAATATAGATGCAGGTTTGAAACAATGAGGACGATACCTGTAATCAAAATATCAGAAGCCTCTGCCTCAGGTCTGGCTGGTATAGCATAACATTATCCATGACTACTAACTGGCTGAGTAGCCCCACGACCACCAATACGGGCTCTACCATTCTACCTCTTGCACATTTGGTAGAACCCCTTCTTCTCATAGTTGAAATGGGAGTGGCTCTAAACACACGACAAGAATAGTCCTTAGCCACATGGCCAATCTCATCACACATATAGCAACCTCTATGACCAGTCTCAACAAGAGAAAGTACAACTGAGTTCGAACGGCCAACCTGAACTACTGAACTAGAAGATCCATCAGCCGAACTCTATAAAGTCACCTGCTCTGGCCTACCATGATATCCACAAGAACTTCTAAAATCTCTGCCTCGAGAGGTTCGACTCCTGAACTTACCAAAATAACGCACCCTCTTGGCGCCTCCATGAGATGCACTAAGAATACCCTCTGTCATCTTAGCATGATACAAATACTCTAAAAATAATCCCTAATCACAATCATCTGAGACATATCCAACTAAAGAGAGACATCCAAACCCTTTACAAACTTCATATCTACTCAAACTCAGTGGAAATACTATTATAGGAATATCAAGTCAGGGCATGAAAGCATGCTTCATACTCACCAACTGTCATGGAGCCCTGCTCCAAATGATCAAACTCGTCTCGCATACAATCTCTCAAGCTGAAAGACACAAATCTCTCCAGAGAGGCATCAACAAACTGATCCCATGACAGCTCAGGAGCATCAACAAGCCTACAACAGATAAATAATATCCACTAATTTCTCACAGCATCTCTCAACTGATACTAGCATAAGCAACTCCATTCGCGTAGAAAGAGTTAAACACAACTCAGAACACAAGGTATAAAAGAACTTCACACGATAAAGAATGAAATGAGAAAAGCTTTCTAAAGACATCCTATAGCCTCTCGAAGATAGATACAGGCGTCTACATACCAATCCATAATACTCTATTAGATATCCCATTCTTACACCGTTGAGACCAATGAAACGTGGCTCTGATACCAATTTATCACGACCCAAAAATAAGGTTCATGATGGCACTTGTCACGCCGTACCTTGATAAGTAAGACAATCACCAAAACTGATACGAAAAGAGGAAAAGGCATAAATATCCCAAGGTAAGGCTTCTAGAATGAGGCCGAACCATATATGTAATCATAACAACACAAAAAGAACTTATCTTAAATACCAACCATGCCCAAAACTAGGTGTCAATAGTTTAAGAACTGCTAATATAATCCAAGATTCAAATATATCAAAAAAATAACCACAAATGAATAATAACTATCTCTGAATACTAATAAAGATATAACTACTATAGAAAGATAGAGGTGAACTTCGAATGCATGAATGTCCAACCGCTACCTTGGAAGCTCCAACAATCGTCCGAGTCAATCAAGCTGAGGCGCACTTGAGTTAAGACCTGCACTGAAAGGGCACAGTAGGCATGAGTACGGTCCACTTGTATTCAGTAGGTATCATAGGCCAACCAAGCAAAGTAGTAAATAAAGCATACAAAATATACACTAAGGGCATGTCACCTGTAATCAAAAAATATCCCACAACGGTAGCCCACACCACTTGCACTAATAGTTCTAATATATCTCACATATATTACAATAACACACCAAGATATAGAACACAAGTACACATTATATCATATATAATAGAACAAGAGAGAACATGTAGATATAAGACTATCAAATATAAGTAAAGGAAGGTAAGACAAATACATAGATGACAAGTCAATAAGGAAATACAACACATCATAAACACAATAAAGTAAGTGTAATGTATATGATGATGATGATGCACGAGGTCGTCGCACAACCTCCGAGATCGTCGTACAACCTCCGAGATCGTCGCACAATCCCTGTATACATTTACGGAGCTAAAGCTTCCCGATGCAGGACCCATGGAGGGTTTGTCAACCCGTATACAATCCACATATCTCATATCTTCTTTACAATATATTCCTCGAAAAGGGTTTAGTAAGGTGTTACAATATCTTTTAAAAAGGTATTGTAGTGTTTCTTAGATGTTGCCACGGTGGTACCAATATTTCATGAATGGGTGTGATATGAAGATGTAATGCTCACAACTAATCACAATGAGTATTTCCACGACCAACCACATAATATATTTCCACAATCAACCACAATGATATATTTTCACAACCACATGAGCCAATATCCACTCATTATTTTCATTTCATCCATGAATTTCCATATGTTTCATATGCCAAGAAGGTATGAATATAATCACAATACGCCAACGGTACCACATTAAGCATTTTAACAATACAATATAATTATTCACATGTATTCAAGGATATAAATATCTCATAGGACTCTACACGGTCACAATTATCACATAATAACTCAATTTCGACAATTACATCACATATAGGCCCCCACACGGGCACAACACATAAATAGTCATTTTTCATGATGATTTTCCACCCTTAACATGCATTTTATATCATCATTTACTACCCAACCTAGTCTGAAAGAGTTAAGCCATAACCTACCTCGAAAGTCGAAACCGGCCCGCTACACTTGAACCCGCGACTTTACTTTTCACGAATAATCCTGAACTTTACTAAAAATATCAAATATGAAATCTACATTTCAATACAAAACCAACGACACCCATATTGACTACTTTTGATTTGGGGTCGAAACGGACATCCAAATTAGATTTCCAAAAAAGAAAGGCAAAATTGAAAATTTACTTCAAAAACATGTTATCCATATTTTTAGGAACCTACAGCTGAAAATTCAAGTTAAATCGAGTAAAAAATGGGGTTCAATTCGAAGAAAAACTATTTTTTAGCTTTACCGGGTAAAATCTTAGAAATTTGGGTTAAAATCAAGAATCGGAGTTGTTTTGAAGGTTAAATTGATGAAAAACTAGTAATTATAAGATAAAAATATTATTCAAGTGAAAAGAAGTAAAATTTGGATTTAAAATCATGCCTTAAGATTTTTGGGATTTTGAGAAATTAATCAAGAAATTACTAAGAAATGGGTGAATTCTTACCTTTAATCCGTAATAAAACCAAGAAAAAAAGTGTTAATCTAGCTTCCCAAGCTCCCACAAAATTCACTTTTAAGCTCCCAAACTATTTAGGGTTTAACTCTCAAGAGGCAAGATGAAAAATGAGCAAAATGGACCCAAAAAGGGTGAAAAATCTACTATTTATTGCAGATTTTCTGCAATAGCTGTGAAGATTTTCTCCTTTAAGTCGAAATGGACTTCGATGGGGTGCTCGGGATTCATTCGGAGTCCGATTTATGTAAACAAACTATGCAACCACACTAAATTCGACATTCCAGATGCGGTACCAGATTTTTAAAAAAAATATCGTTTTCACAAAGTTGACCCCTGATACCCGAAATTATAATTTTTCAAACCGAGGGTCGAAATGAGATTTAAAAGTCATAAAATCATACCAATTATGGTAACACCCTAGAATCAATATTCCGAATCTGCTGGCGAAGTTGGATTTTCCATCCGAGGTCGTTTCGATCAAATATGGGGCCCACACCCATTTTTTCAATTTTTCAACTTTTCGACCAATAGGTTGAAATGAGCTCGGATGCACCGGGACCCGAACCAAAGGTCTATATAGACTAAAATCGATATTCCAGAGCTGCTGGCGTAGTTCGTTCAGCCATCCGTCACACGGATCAAAAGATATCCATATAAGTCCAAAATAAGGCTCTCGAAGCCATCAAAAACCACAATATTGCATAAAATGATATCAAAATACATCAAAAATCATGCTAATCACTCCCACACCCTAGAAATATTATAATGCAACTACGGGGGGAGTAAAATAGTCAAATTACATAAATCACAAATTTCACATATTTCATCAAATTTTTAGATCGTTACAGTGTAAATATTATTGTACTTTGATGTTACATATTGTAATAATGTGAAATTAAAGGTCATTTATTATTTATTATAAACATTATGCTACAAACTTTCTTTTTTTTTTTTAGTTGATAGAAACAGACAATGAGTTAAATCATGTTTATCTTTATATTTGTAACTCCAATTTTAGAATATTGTAGATCTTTTGTTACAATAGCTATTTTGATCTACCTTGTACAATATAAAGGATAAAGATGAACAAGATTAATATCTTATTGTGCTATGAACATGAGGGATTGAGTATTAGTTGAATGTTCTAAGATGGGAGGAAATTCAATTCCGATAGTGATTGATATTTATAATTTCATTTAAATCTGTAAATTGAGAAAGTATGATAGGGTTGATCGAAAAGAAAGTTGAAGAGTGAATATTCAAACGTATGAAGGACTAAATCATTTATTTCAAAAAACAATATACAATAAGATTCGTCAATATTTGTTGGTCTATTATTATAAGAGAATAAGTGAACATTGTGAGATCGCGCAAATAGGTTAGAAATTTAGATAATGTTATAAGTTATTTATTGAGAAAATGGTAATAAAAAATAAGAGTGAAAATTGACTATTATTGAGGCTTTACTCAAAATATTTGCATTGAAGAAAAAATATTTTAAATTTATAAAAAAATACACTATGACTAAATTTATGCAAAGAAATACAAAATCTATTAAGACAAGAAAAGAGAAGGGAAAACTTCTTTCTTTCCCTTGATAGGAGGGTGCAAATTAAAATATTGAATATAAAAGAATTTAAATTTCAAGTTAAAATTTTACAAAGAAGCCTCGCGTGTATAACTCTAAAACATATCATTCATTAGTTCTTTTTTTTTTCTAACCAAATTTAGAAGTGAGTCACAATGTTAAATATACATTTTCTTTTGTAATTATATGATTTTATTTTACAAAATAAATTAATACAGATCACGACATTATCTAATATGAGCAGATAACTATATTATAATATAATATTATTTACACAAGAAAATTAACTTTCGAAAATAAATGTTTAAGTTTTATGTAATTAATGATATTAAGGTTAATATTTTAATACTTATTTTTAGTATTGCACAAATTTATTAATTTCAAATATGTGAAAGATATTGAATTATTTTTTTGTTATATAAAATCAATAGGATAATAACTTCTATGATTAATTGAGTTTGAAATTATATTATTTCTAAGTATAGACATCTTATTCTTTCTAGAATGGTTAAAAAGAAACAGTGTCACACAATGAAAAAGATGGAGAATAAAAGATGATTCTCCTTATTAACAAGCCACAGTTCAGCAGCCTCCCCTCGTCCTCCTTGCTTCACCTGAGTGCTCCGTGATTTTACTATATCACTATTAATTAATTATTATATATCATTTAAGTATTAGAAAATTAATAATATTTAATTATAAAAAAGTAAAATAGACATTTATGACATATCTGCTTCAGCTGTTTCAACCACAGTTTTACTATATCACCCCTAATTAATTATTATAAGTCATCTAGATATTAAAAATTAATATTAAAAAATTATTATAAAGTCATCTAAGTATTAAAAATTTTATAATATGCTAAATTAACTTGGCGTCTTATATGAGTTTCACTTAAGTTTTTTTCACAAGTATTTTTGTATAGTAATTATATTATATCATTTCTAATTAGTTATTATGTATAAGTCATTAAAGACATGTCTGTTTCTCTGCTTCAATCGTGATTTTACGATATCACTCTTAATTAAATATATATCCATCTAAGCTTTGTGCCACTTAAATTGGAATAAAAGAGAAAATATAATAAATCATAATAATTAAAATACTAAATTATTTATAAAATATAATTGACTATCAATGCCACGAAAATTTCAATGATAAGAATAATATATATTATTTGAAAATTACATAAAAGTATTATAAATTAAATAACACCTCTAAATATCTAAAAAAAATAATCAATATTTTATTATATTTCAAAAAATACTATAAGCCACAATAACTAACAATATAAAAAATTTAAAGGTCATTTTGTTTGCTTTGACACAACTTCATTGGTCCTTTTCCTTGCCTTCATTTTTTTCATCCATTTAATTTGTCTGTGTTATTTTTTTAATTTGTTATATATTTCAAGAAAATACAAAAAAAAATTCTGCAAATCACAATAATTAACAACTTAAAAAAATTAAAAGATATAAAATATTTGACTGATTCTCAAAATTATATCAGTGTCATTTAAATTGGAATAAAAGAAAAGGTACTACAAATTACAGTAATTAAGAACATAAATTATTTTTAAAATATAATTGACTATTAATACCACAAAATCTTGGATGAAGAGAGTAACATATATTATTTAAAAATTATATGAAAAATATTATAAATTACAATATTTAACAGTTTAAAATATCTAAAACAAATAACCTGTTATATATTCCAAAAAAGACGTAAAAAATATTATATATCACAATAATTAACAACTTAAAAATTTTAAAAGATATAAATATTTGGTTGAATCTCAAAATTATATTAGTGTCACTTAAATTAAAATAGTTAAAAATATAATTGACTATTAATGGCACAAAAAATTGGACAAAGAGAGTAACATGTATTATTTGAAAATTACATAAAAATTACTATTATAAATTACAATAGTTAATAACTTAAAATATCAAAAAAAAAGATTTAATCTGTTATATACTTCAAAAAAAGAGTAAAAAAAATTATAAATCACAATAATTAACAACTTAATTTTTTTAAAAGATATTAAATATTTAATTGACTCTCAAAATTATTTGATATAACATATTTGGTTGATTGACGAAATTAATTGTAACACTTTGATGAAAATTTGTGACTGACTCTCGAAATTATTTGATACAATATATTTGATTGATTGATGAAATTAATTGTGACACTTTGATGAAAACTTCAAATGAGACAAACTTCTTATATTTTTTTCCCTTTTACAACAACAATATCATTACAAATCTACCTAATTATCTTCACCGTTTTCAATTTTTCACTACTATTGGGCCCGTGCTCAGCACGGGCATATCCCACTAGTGGTGTTATAAATGAAAGAGCTCGTATTAAATATTGCGCATGTTTACACAGTTTTACAAATCTCAAATAATTAATATATAATCATATCAATTTGGACAAATCTCTCGCTCTCTCCATATATATATATATATATATATATATATATATATATATGGACATCATCATTGGAGGTTGCTGATGTGGTATGCCTCAATGATTAGTATTTCTATTTATCTTTTTTGAATTTTTCTCCTATTTTATATTTTAAAAACTCTAGAAAATCAATTACTCTTTACAGTTTCTCTTTTCTCATTATTATTGTTATTTGTTTCTTTTCCAACAATCATTCTGTTGCCTTCTTTGTCTTCCTGCAGTTATCAGATATATATAATAAACTTATAAGTTGTATATGTAAATATTGAGATGCCAAAAAATATGAAAGAAAGAGAAGGAACAAGGGAATTTTACTAATTTGTGTATGTTTGGGGTGGGGGTAAGGGAGAGGTTTGGAAATCATGACAAAGGAAGGAACAAGTATAAGTTTTATGATGCATTAATCATTCATATTTATTATTTTACTTATTTTATAATTTTATTTATTTTTTTATTCTTTCATTCTTAAATTAAGAAGAATATTCAAAGGAAATTGTATGCTAACCTAGTGTATGTTACATAACACAATCATGTATAAAATAATATATTAGCAACAAGCTATATAGATATATAAAAAAAGGTATAATAGCAAAACAGATATATTTGGTAAAGTATAATACAATAATAAAAATTAGAGAAGAAGTATATTTCTAATTTTCTTTTACAAAAAAATTGATGTGAAAAATAATTAGTGTATCATTGTTATAGGGATAATGCATTTATCTAATACACTTTTAAATCATCAATTGAAATTAATACACATTTAAATTAAATGAAAAATGAAAGGATCAAAACCCTTTTCATTTGGAAAATTATTTAATTTTTAGCATATAAAAAAAGATGATCTGAGTATCTGACTTCTTAACTTTGCCTCTTTCCTTTTGAAATGTGATTTCATTAAGAAAATTAAAAGAGATACTATTTTATGGTTATTCTAAAAAATTTCTGTATAATGAAAGCGGTCATGACCATCAAAAATTATGTAGTTGATAGGGCCGTACCTCACTCAAAAAATATGTAGAAGAAGTATATTTCTAATTTTCTTTTTCAAAAAAATTTATGTGGAAAATAATTAGTGTATTCTTGTTATCGGGATAATACATTTATCTAATACACATTTAAATCATCAATTGAAATTAATACATATTTAAAGTAAATGAAAAATGAAAGGACCAAAATCTTTTTCATTTTGTTAAACTGTTTAATTTTTAGCACATAAAAGAAGAGGATCTGAGTATCTGACTTCTTAACTTTGCCTCTTTTCCTTTTGAAAGTGAATGCATTAAGAAAATTAAAAAAGATACTATTTTATGGCCCTTCTATAAATCTTTTATATAATAAAAATTGGTTATGACCATCAAAGAATGTGGTGTAGTAAATAGGGTTGCACCTCACTTAATTGGTCGAGTAATATACTTAAATCTAGAGGTAAATAAATTTTTGTTGAAGATGGAGCAAAAAAGATTGTGAAGACAGACAATAGAAAATAAGTTATTGTTGTGTGAAGTGATTTTAGCCTGCAATTATTTTCTAATTGCCATATTTTCTGACATTCTAAGGTGAACTGCTCGGAAATAATGTTTATACTTCATCACAAATAATGATAATATGAGTCTTTATATTGACTCCGAAAAACTTCTCCTATGAGGTGTTACATTTTGAAAAAAATATCCAATTTAACAGAGAAATTTATAGAAAAGGTGATGAAAGTGTCAAAAGGACAAGAAGAATCTGAACAAAGAATTATTCTATTTACGAAATTCATATCAAATTAAAAAAAATTAATTTATAATTTAAAAGGAGATATTATTCCATAAACGTAGGAAAGAATGAAGATCAACGAGGTAAAAAAGTAATATAATAAAGAAAATGAATGAAAAAGGAAAAAGAAAATTAATAAGGTATACAATGGCATATAAGAAGCCGAAAATGATGTTCGACATTATTTCTTTTAACTATTTTAATCTACTAATTCCATACATTCTTTTATGCATTTCTTTAAAATGTTTTTTCCTCCTTAATTTTTCCTTGTGTATTTTTCTTATTAAAGTTAATCTTTTCAGTATTAAATTTAAAAGGAAAAAGGGTCAAATATGCCTCTAAATTTTATAAAAATATTCAGATATATCCTCCGTTAAAAGTTTAGCTCATCAATTTCCTTTTCATCCAAGTTTTGGTCCATATATATTCCTGTTGTTAAGTTTTGAATCATATATACCTCTATTGCTAAGTTTTGGGCCATATATACCCTTGTCGCCTTTAATTGCTTTACTGAAATTTTTTAACCCACTTTTTCTTATTTTTCTTAAAAAATTATATTTTCCACATTAATTTTTTATTGCAACATCACATATAATTAAATCCACCCCTTCTTTTACACATTAAACATCCGTCAAATGCTCTCATATACCTCACAATCTCTTCGAATTTTCTCTAATTTGTCGAAATTATTTTGTTGTATTTTTAGATTCTTGCATAACTGTTTCTCTTATACATACATATATAGGTACAAAAGATATCCTCTTAATTGATAACTTATTTTTGTTGTCTCTATATGGGCTGCCTCTTTTACACTTCTACATCTCAATTTCTCACTTAGGTTTTCCTTATTCTTTTTATTCTTGATGTTGGAATTGGCGGTGGTGTGAAAGATGAAGTCGGTTGATATGATACTAAAATAATTTGCAGTTGGTAAGTTGACTCATGATCAGAGATGTCAATAGGTCATCTTGGGTGAGTTTTGGATTTTTCAGACAACTTAGAGTCATGTTTGAATGTCCAAAACAGCGAGTCAATGTGATCAGGCCGCGACGCATCAGTAATCGCATCGACACCATCAACGTGGTGCATCTGCAATCGCTTCGACACCATCAACACAGCGTGTAGGTTATCGCATTGCTGGACACAATTTTCACATTTAGTTACGGGTTGTGGGAGTAATTAGGTCATTTTTCTCCCACATTAAAATCCCATAATACGAAATTCAGCCCCTCAATAGGCAAAATACATTCACTCATTCACAAAATCCTCTCAAGAAATAAACCCTAATTCATCAAGCTCAAGATTAAGTCCCAAGAAATCCCCAACAATCTTCACAAATTTTGTTACTCAGGTATGTTAGGTGTTCATCCTTGGTCTCCTTCCACCCTTGGAGTTCAAGATCCCTTTTTAAAATATAAATTATGATTTTCATATTATGAATGGAATTATGCTCATGTTTATGTTGCTATATGGGTTTCAATTTAAGTTTTTTTATGAGTTTCATGAAATTAAGTTAGCATGTGCGTTGAATGATGAATCTCTCATGTCAAAACCCTTGAATTTGCAAGTTGCATGTTGTAGTTATGATACCCTATGTGGTTAGTTCTCATGTATAGTAATCATGCTCCCCAAGTGTTTGATAAAATGTCCATATGAGTAAATTATGCATGGTAACTTATTGTTGTGTTGCTAAAGTTGTGATATGAGTTTATCAATTATGTTATTGAGTCTTGTGGTAGTTATTACCCGAAATCTAGCTGTTTACTTAGTTGCAGTAGTTATAGAATTGTCCAGTAAAAGTCAAGAACAGTAGTACTCATTCAATTAATAGAACTCAATGAACTCAGTCCAGTTCAGTCAGTCAACATGATCAGGGTTAGCTTAGTCAAGCTTAGTACAGTCTAGTGATTAGTGTCTTTCAGTTTGGAGTAGGATTCAGCATCGAGCGAACATAGGGATGGGGGTATTCCTGCCAGTTAGGGTTTGAACCTTAGTAGCAATTCCTGAGTTAAGCAATTCCTGAGTTACAGAACTACGTAGCCAGCGTAGGGTAAGTCGTACTCCTATCAGACTAGGGTTGACGTAATCATATCTATGTTTCATGAGTCTTCCTGCCAGATTAGGGTTGATACAACATTGTTAGTAGCTTGTGGCAAGGTGAGAACACCCTTCCAACTGAAGTCACAGGTTGGACCCCAAATCAGTCTATATCGAGGTATGTCAGCTAGATAAACACTCTCATTGTTACAGTTTCAGTCTCAGTATTCAGTAAAGAACTCAGTTAGTTCTACAGAACCATGGCTATCAATTATTTTTTACTCAGCCATCAGAATTCAGTACTCAATTTTAGTATAATCTCAGGTACATGATGTATACCTATATGCACAATATTGCATGTTCAGTAGTTACAGTTTTTCATGTACTCTCATCCAGTTACTTCATGATGTTTATTCTGTCAGTTATCATCTCATACATATGAACCCATGTATATCAGCCTTACCTCACTTAGAATACCAGTACATTTCACGTACTGATCTCATACTCTCTTTTGCACTATGATGTCTCATATCATAGGTTCGGACGCTCAGGTTCCTGACCGTACTTAGCAACTCAGGCTATCAGCAGCAGTTATAGTGGTGAGTCCTTATATTTCTAGGACAGAGTTTATCTATTTCAGTATTCAAACAGTTCAGTAGTTATTTCAGTCAGAGTTAGTTGGGGGTTTTTCCCATCAACTCCATATTCAGATAGTTAGAGGCTCTCAGACTAGCATAGTCAGTTATTCAGTTTTCGAATATTATTATCAGTTATACTCAGTTATTATTTCAGTATTTTGAGAACCTTATGACATTTTCAGATTTCTTCTGTACATATATTCCAGTATTATATTCAGTGCTCATAGCAGGTACCAGTCATAGGTTAGCTTGTGGTCATTCGAGGTCGTAAGCACCATGTGACGCCCAGGGTGTACTCCGGGGCGTTACACATTGTGATAGTCAATTATATTCTTAAAATAATTTAAGTTTTTAATTATTATGATTTATAATACTTTTTATTCTATTTCAATGTAAGTGGTACTAATATAATTTTGAGATACAATCAAATTTTATGATTGAAGCAGCGAAGTGGATATGTCCTAGATGACTTTAATACCTAATTAAAAGTGATATAGAAAAATTACTATAAAAAAACGTTTGTGATAAAAATTTAAATGAGTCTCATATAAGAAGTCATGTTAATTTAAAACATCAAGAATTAATTTATCATTTTATATCAAATAAAATTTATTTTTTATTAAATATTATTAATTTTTTAATATCTAAATGACTTATAATAATTCATTAGCGATGATATAGTAAAATTACAGTTGAAGCATCTGAAGCAGACATGTCATAAATGTCTATTTTATCTCTTTTTTTATTAAATATTATTAATTTTCTTATATGTAAATGACTACAATACTTAAATAAGGGTAATACAGTAAAATCATGGAGCAAAAATATTTGTGAAAAAAATTTAAATGAGTCTCATATAAGATGTCCTATTAATTTAAAACATCAAGAATTAATTTATTATTTATAGCTATTTTATTATTTATTAAATATTATTAATTTTTTAATACTTAGATGACTTATACTAATTAATTAGTGGTGATATTATAAACCTACAATTGAAACAACTGAAATAGACATGTCATAACTGTCTATTTTATTTTTTAATTAAATATTATTAATCTTTTTAATATATAAATAACTTAAAATAATTAATTAGGAATAATATAATAAAATTACGGAGAAGCTGAAGCAGGTGAAGAAGCAAGCATGTTAACGAAGAGTTTCTTGTTGCTCCACACTTATTAATAGTAGCAATATATATATAGGAGTTATAAACATGCTGATGTACATGTTTCTCCTTTTTAAATTTTTTCTATTATTCTTTTTAATTTTCTCTTTTTTATTCAATAATTAATAATTAATAATTAATTTAATTAATCAACTCTTCATCTCTCATTATAATTATCTTCTTTATTAAATATCTTAATGTATATTCATGTATTCTTTCACCTATCTTTATAATTCTTAGTTAATTTTAATAATGTGAAGTAATAATGTGCTAAACGATGGGAGAGAAAAAGATAAAAATTAACCTTTATATATCTTACACTATCAAAATATATATCATGAATCAATCATTTTAGCTTTAGTTGTGCGAAGGAAACGCTTCAACATAAGTTTAGTGTTTTTCTTCTTCTTTGAAATAATGGTAGCAATTTATCAAAATCTTGATTAAACTTACTTGTATGTGCTCTATCTAAGTAAATACAAATGATTTAATTTTTTTATAGACTAAGATTTCTCATCTTTTTTTGGTTGAAAAGTTTATATTTTTTTGCATTTTATTTTTGTTAATTTTTGATGAGTCATGCTATGTCATTTATATCGAGAAGCTTGATACATACAAGGAATCTACTTCAATGTTGAATTCATTTCTTCTAAGGTAATTTTATGAACTCAATCTATAAGTTCATAAAAACAAATCTTACTCCTATTTTGTTTTGATTTCTTTTATGATGTATAATTTTCTTTATATATACCGTAAGCCCTTTATAAAAATTCTTTTTGGGTACTATAAGCTTTATTTCTTTGTGGTGTGTTATGTACGAAACACATATTTTAAGGTACTTTAGTTATCTTTGTAGTGCAATTTGAATTATGATTCCTCTTTAGTTCATTCTTTGCATACTAATTGTTGAAATTGTATAATAGCATATATAATAATATCTTCTTTCATTTCCTTATTTATTTGTTTCCTCCTCTTTCATTTCTGATTTTTTTTTCTTATCATGCCACCTACTCCATGTAAGTAAATAAAAATAATAAAATATATTTGACAGATAATCAAAAGGCTGTTTATCTCATTTCGATCTAAGATTCTTGTCACATTAATATTTTTTTCTAAATTCTTTTCAATTATCTTATATATCATCATGAGATGTTAAGATTATTATATTCAATTATGAATGTTTAAATGTTCTTACTGTTTATTAATATTAAGAATTATGTATTAATTCTCTCAATTTTTTTCGATTTTCAATTGCAGTTTTTGATTGTTATGCATAGGTGATGTAATAAAGAAAGTCATTTATGTGCACAAAAATGATTGCATCTTGTGTATAAAGTTTTTTTTAATGATGCTAAATCAAAATGACTTTCGATTATTTTAGAGTATTTTTATAGTTATGATTTATATATGATATTCAATAAGAATGTAAATGAAGTATAGAAGATGAAATTTTTTTTGTAATATATAATATAATGTAATGTTAATTGATTTAAATAGTTATGAACAAATTATTGGTACTTTGCTTTTTTTTTTTTTTTAAAGATTTCATGATATGTACATATTTTGGTAGAAATGGATAAACAAGAGTTACAAATCAAAAAATATATATAAGAAATACTAATGTTTAAACATGAAATGCCTATATATTTTATTCCAATAAAAAAAAAAAAGGAAAAGAAATGAGGTTTATCATAAATTTCTCTCTTAAGAAATTTGAATGAAAGTATAATACATCTTCCTTTTTTTCTACCTTATATTTTACTTAAAATTAGTTAGATATCAAAAAACACTTCTCAACTTACATTTCTTAGGTTTCAAAGAGAACTCAATAACAATATCGTTAATGTCAATAGAATCGACCTATCATAAAAATAAAACGCTAATACTTATTGGAGGTTTTCTGAACATGTTGACTTTCTTTCTTAATATTATATAGCAATATGCTACCTTATTGCTTGGTTACTGTTTCACTTTTTGATATTTGTCTATTTATTGAATATATTAATTTTCATTATGATGTAATTATATCTTTTACTTTAATAGGATAAAATTAAAAAAAAAACTGAACTATAATATTAAAATAAAGGATCACAAATAGATATCTAAAAAATAAATGAAATTCACAAAAAAAATGTAAAATTTGATAAGATATTTTATGATCGCACGAAGCGCGGCCAAGTTTACTAGTTGATCTTTAAATTTGACAATTATTCAATTAGATAGTAATCGACTAAACAAAGTTTATATAATTGGCAAATCTTCTTAATCTATAATATATTAAAAGCGTGAAGACCCTTAGAAAAATGATTTGAACTTTTTACCCTTCATTAAAAGTCTTCGCAATTGGCAAAACTGTCATTTACTATTTTTTTTAATCTTTAAGACTGTTATTAATTAAAAGATCTCGCAATTAAGTTTTTCCTAATTTGATTTAATTAGAATTCCTACTATTTATTAAAATTTACATGCAATCAAATTTACCTTATATAAACTTTGTGAATTAATGCCTATACGTGTACTTAACAACAAAATCTATACGTGTAATAGTCACTAATCCCATGAAAATTTATTACTTGAATCTTCGTTTTTTAAAAATTGGGGTTTGTATTACACTTCTAAATCAATTAAACCACTATCTTATTTATTTATTTATAATAGTTAAGAACTCCTAATAATACCCTTATAATCAATTAAAATACTATCTTATCAAATTATTTACTTAAATTATAATTTTATTTACAAACCCTTATTTAACCCTCATTAACGTGTCGTTCCTTTTACAAACCCTTGTTTAACCCTCACTAACATGGCTTTCCTTCTTCTTCTTTGTTTGTCTTTTAATTATTTGATTTTGATTTCATTTAAGTTATTTTTCTGCATTCAATGTGATTTTTTTCTTCGTTTTCTTTTAGTTAATTAATAGTGATAGAGTGATTTGTTTTTGTTATGGTGTATGATGATATCATGTTTGCACAGGTATTCTTGCTTCCAACAATATCAAGGAAACAGGTAATGTAACTAAAGATGAGGAATATAATATAGGGGATGAGGAGA
>NC_061113.1:254550703-254688179 GCF_002878395.1 Capsicum annuum
TGAGAGCTTTAGAAAAGACATCAAATATGATCTTTGTATGGATTTGGTCAAAGAGATAAACTTTTTGTCACGACCCAAAAACGAGGGTCATGATGACGCTTGTCGCGGCGTACCTTGACAAGTAAGCCTATCACCCATACTGATACGAATAGAGAAAAAGACAGAAATACCCCAAGGTAAGGCTTCTAGAATGATGCCGAACCATATAAATAATCATAACAATGCGGAAAGAACTTATCCAGAATATCAATCATGCCCAAAACCAGGTGTCAATAGTGTAAGAACTATTAATACAATCCAAGAGTCAAATACATCAAAAAAAAATAACCACAAAGGAATAATAACTGTCTCCGAATACTAATAAAGACATAACTAGTCTAGAAAGATAGAGGTGAACTTCGGATGCATGAATGCCCAACTGCTACCTTGGAAGCTCCAACAATCGCCCGAATCAAGTAAGCCGAGGCGCACTAGAGCTAGGACCTACACCGAAAGGGCGCAGTAGGCATGAATATGGTCCACTTGTACTCAGTAGGTATCATAGGTCGACCAATAAAAGTGGTAAATAAAGCATACAAAATATACACTAAGGGCACGTCACCTGCAATCAGCAAATGTCCCACAACGGTAGCCCACATCGCTTGCACTAATAGTTCTAATATATCTCACATATATTACCAAAAACACACCAAGATATGGAACACAAGTATACATGATGTCATCTATAATAGAACAAGAGAGAACATGTAGATACAAGATCATCAAATACAAGTAAAGAAAAGTAAGACAAACACATAGATGACAAGTCAATAAGGCAATACAACACCACATAAACACAATAAAGTAAGTGCAATGTATATGATGAAAATGATGATGATGATGATGATGATGCACGAGGTTGTCGCACAACCTCTGGGATCGTCGCACAATCCCCGTATACACCTACGGAGCTAAAGCTTTTTGACGCAGGACCCATGGGGGTTCGTAAACCCTTATACAATCCACATATCTCATATCTTCTTTTTGGCATATCCCTCGGAAAGGGCTTTATAAGGTGTTACAATATTTTTTTTAGAAAAGGTGTTGCCAGTGTTTCTCAGATGTTGTTATGATGGTACCAATGTTTCATAAATGAGTATGATATGAAGATGTAATGCTCACAACCAATCACAATGAGTATTTCCACAACTAATCACATGATATATTTCTATACCCAACCACAATGATACATTTTCACAATCACGTGAGCCAATATCCACTTATTATTTTCGTTTCATCCATGAATTTTCACGTCTCATATGCCAATAAAGTATGATTATAATCACAATACACCAATGGTACCACATTAAACAACACAATACAATTATTCACATGTATTCAAGGCTATCAATATCATATAGGACCCCACACGGTCAAACATATCACATAATATCTCAATTTTGACAATTACATCACATATAGGCCCCACACGGGCACAACACATAGATAGCTATTTTTTGTGATTAGTTTCCACCCTTACATTTTGTACCATTATTTACTACCCAGCCTAGTCTGAAGAGTTAAGCCATAAACTACCTCGAAAGCCGAAACCGGTCCGCTACACTTGAACCCGCGATCTTACTTTTCATGAACAATCCCGAACTCCACTAAAAATATCAAATATGAAATCTACACTTCAAGACAAAACCAACAACACCCATATTGACTACTTTTGGTTCGGGGTCAAAACAGACCCCCAAAATGGATTTTCCAAAAAGAAGGGCAAAATCAAAACTTTACTTCAAAAACTATATTTTTAGAAACCTACAGCTGAAAACTCAAGTTAAATTGAGTAAAAAATGAAGTTCAAATCGAAGAAAAATCATTTTTGAGCTTTACCAGATAAAATATTTGAAATCTGAGTTAAAATCAAGAATCGGAGTTGTTTTGAAGGTTAAATCGATGAAAAACTAGTAATTATAAGATAAAAGTACTATTCAAGTAAAAATAAGTGAAATTTGAATTTAAAATCATGCCCTAAGATTTTTGGGGTTTTGAGAAATTTATCAAGAAATTACTAAGAAAAAGGATGAATTCTTACCTTAAATCCGTAATAAAACCAAGAAAAAGATGTTAATCTAGATTTCCAAGCTCTCACAAACTTCACTTTTTATCTCCCAGCTATTTAGGGTTTAATTCCCAAGAGGCAAGATGAAAAATCAGCAAAATAGATTAAAAAAATGTTATTTATCAGTGCAGAAATCTGCACCGCTGTCTAAAACAAAAAAGCTGTTTTTTTTTAAAACTCAATCCGGACTTCAACGGGGTGTCCGGGATTTGTTCGGAGTCCGATTTATGCAAACGAACTATGCAACCACACTAAATTCGGCTTTCCGGACGCGATGGAGATACTATATTTTCCAGAAAATGTCGTTTTCACAAAATTGACCCCTGAAACCCGAAATCACAATTTTCTAAATCAAGGGTCGAAATGAGATTTAAAAGCTGTAAAATCATACCAAACATGCTAACACACTAAAATTGACATTCCGGATCTGCTGGCGAAGTTGATCAAATGTGGGTCCCATATCCATATTTCCAATTTTCAAACTTTCCGATCAATAGGTCGAAATGAGTTCGAGTCCACCGGGATCCGAACCAAAGGTCTACCTAGCCTAAAATCAATATTCCAGAGCTGCTGACGCAGTCCGTTCGGTCATCCATCGCACGGATCAAAATATATCCATATTAATCCGAAATAAGGCTCTCGAAGCCATAAAAAAATCACAATATTGCATAAATGATACCAAAATGCATCAAAAATCATGTCAACCACTCCCACACCCCAGAAATACCATAATGCAACAATAGAGAGGGGTAAAATAGTCAAATCACACAAAATCATAAATTTCACATATTTAATCAAATTTTCAGGTCGTTACACTTTTGATGCATCCTTTGACTCAAATTAAGTGTCTTAATTTGGTTAAGCATGAAGTTCAAGAAATATAAAGAGATTTTTGGATCTTGTGATCTTAAATAAAAGATGTATATAGTCTTTTAAATTTTGTGATCTTAAACTTGTCATTTACATTAAGAAATATCTAATACTATATTATCATACAAATTTTGCTATAAGTGCTTTAAAACCTCTTTTTCACAAAAATGTGTATATAAATTTGCATAGAACCTCTAAAACTCATTCAATTGTTTACCTATTGTAAAATATGCAAATTGGAGTAAATGAATTTCACATGAATAAAACACTTGAATTATCTTGTACCACTATATAAAGAGTTAAATACTTGCAAGTCTGATGTCATGTATATTTTGATCATGAAGTGGAAGATTTCATGCTATTATATCTTACAACGAAAGTGTAATACACTATCTATTTGATTGTTTTAATCAATACAAAAGTTTGGTATTTTTAAATTACTAATCAGACATACTAAATATTTTCAAACAACATTTACTATATAGGCACATATGTGGTTCATAAGATAAGTATTTCTCTCTCTTTCTTTTTTTTTGCTTTTAGTTGGTGTTTATTTATTTTAAAGTTAATTGCTATTTTTAAATAATTTTATTCTTGTATTCTATGCATATAATTTTAATTATTAACATGAGACACTCGTGTAAAATACGTACACTTGGCTAGTTTATATTAAAAGAGTGAAGACCTTTAAAAATGTTGATTGAATTTTTTTTCGTCGTTAAAAAACTATACAATAAATAAAATTTAAATTTACTTTTTTATATTATCATTTAATTATGTTTATAATATTTCAAGTGACTCACACACAAAGAAAAGCAAGTTGGATGTCTAGGAGCAACCTACATTGACAGTGTCAATAGACGAAATCTACGTTCGTGCGACTCCTACCAAAATTATCAATCTAACTTCATTATGTATTAAGCTTTATATTATACTAGTATTAGTACCCGTTTGATGCGCGGTCGATATTAAATGAAGTTAGTCATAAAAAAACTTTTTCTATTGATTTTATATATTAAAAAATTTATTCAACACCGTTGGTGTATTTGAAATTAATAAATTTCTGCAATACTAAAAATAGCTATTAAAATATTGAACTTAATATCATTAATTACATAAAACTTAAATATTTCTTTTTGAAAGTTAGTATCCACATGCAAATAATATTATATTATAATATAAGTATTTGAGCATATAAGATTATATTGTGTTTTATATTGCTTTATAATTTGTAAAAAACTCATATAATATATTTAATAATTGTTATTAGTTAAGTAACTTACTTCTAAATTTGGCTAGAAAAACAAAGAACTAATGAATGATATACTTTAGAGTTATACACATGAGGTTTCTTTATAAAATTTTAACTTGAAATTTAAATTATTTTATTCAATATTTTAATTTGCACCCTCCTATCAAGGGAAGAACGAAGTTCCTCCTTTTTTCTTGTCTTGATACATTTTCCCTTCTAAATAGATTTTGTATTCCTTTACATGATCTTAGTTATAGTATATTTTTTATGAATTTAAATTTTTTTGCTTCAAGAAAAATATTTTGTGTAAAGTCTCAATAGAAGCCAATTTTCACTCTCTTATTTTTTTATTATCAGTTTTTTAACAAATAACTTATAACATTATCTGAAATCGTAACCATTTTGCATGATCTCATAATGTTCACTTTCTTATGATAATGGACCCAAAGTATTAATGAATCTTATTGTAAATTATTTTTCTGAATAAATAGTTTATGTCTTTCATACATTTGAATTTTACTCTTCAACTCTATTTTCGATCAACCCTATTATGCTTTCTCAACTTACTCAATTTGAATGAAATTATGAATATTAATCATTGTCGAAATTGAATTTCCTCCCATATTAGAACATTCAACTAATATTCAACCCCTCATGTTTATCAGCACAATAAGATATTTAGCTTGTTCATCCATATCGTTTATATTGTACAAAGTTGATCAAAATATTTATCACACCAAAAGTCTACAATATTCTAAAATTTGAGTTACAAATGTAAAGATAAACATGATTTAATTCATTGTATGTCTATATCAACTAAAAGGGAAAGAAAGTTTGTAGAATAATGTTGTTTATAAAAATATAAATGATAAATGATCTTTAATTTCACATTAGTATAATATGTTGCGTAAAAGTTCAATAATATTTGTAGTAAGAATTTAAATATAATAAACTTGAAAAAATTAATTTTCATAAGTATTTGTCCATTGGGCATCGTCCACAGGATACTCACCCAAACTTTGATCCTTGAGATGTATCTTTTGAGATAGCAGCCCTAGTATCGAGTAAATTTCATAGACAGTTATACAACTATCATTTTTTTCACTAAGGTCACTTAACTAATTCCTGATACAATATCATTAAACTTTTAGTATACTACTAAAACCACAAATTTAATATACAAATTAATTATTAATCATAACATATAGAAATATAGTATAGACAAATCAAGTGTTAATTCTAACATATAGAAATATAGTGGATTAGTAATTTAGCATCATAGTTTTTGTAATCGCATACAACTGATGAGTCTAACAAAAAGTTAGTGCTATTAATTTTTGAAATCATATTATTATCTCACTAAAATCTAAAGCAACAATATTTGTAATTTAAGAAAATTAACTATCTAATATCAATATTAGTTTCTTCATATTTAATGTATAACATGTAGAGTTTTATGTTATTGGTAAAATTTTAATTGCACATTTTGATTCCAAGATAAATTTTTATAAGGCCTTAAAAACATAAGATGTATAAAAGATCACTAACTTAAATCTTCAGAGTACAGATTATATTTTTTATAAAACATAAAGTCCATGAATAATGGCTCATAAAATTTTCTCAAAATATATAGAAAATAAAATGAATATGCAACATAACTTGTATATTTAGTTTACTCGATAGTTCAAGAAAAATCTATTCCAAAATAATATTCAAAGTAAATTGAGATTCTAGTTAGAATGTCCACACATATCACTTGAATAATTCATTTTCTCCAACATGTGATGGCAGAAATTAATTAGTTTTTACTGAGTGTAGTCTTCTTATATAGTGGTAGATTGCTATGGTATTAGAACTTCTGAATTAGTTGACAGTTGTACAATATTGTTTTCCGTATATATGTATATAATTGTTAATTGATTATTTATTTTCTATTTATATTTCTCAATCAACCTTGTCATGCTTCCTTAATTGACTTATATTGAATGAAATCATAGATATTTTTTGTCATATAAATATTCTTTTTATGGTAATACTTCAACTGCATATATTCTAATTTATTAATAACTCACGCCTACATTTCATCATATAAAAATATTATAAATTTTTGTTGATATTTTTATTATTAAGAAATTTTTATTCCTATTTCATTTTGAAAGAAAGAAGTCATTATAATATATTTATTAATTAATGACAAGTTAGTTTGATTTATAATTTCATTTTCATGTATATTAATTTTCATTCATCAAAAAGAAGTATCTTTTCCAAATTTAATTATTTTAAAATCCAGAATTATTCTTGCAGACATTTATAAGGTTATATAATTGGTCAATTAAAGAATATTTTTGTAATGTCAAATTTTATTTGACTTGAGATATTAATTAAGACTATGTAATTTTAGTAGTTATTTTCAATAAATATTACACAGTGTTTTTTGTGTAGTAATATTCATTGTAAAAAAAAATCAGTATTTATTTACTTTCAATCTACCCTCCTTTAAATTCAAGACCATCATTTATTCACTTCCTAATATAGAATGATAGTATTATTAGTTATTGATAGTTATCTTAATCATGAAAATCCTTTCATTAAATATGTATGCATATTATTTTAAATATAGATTACTTGAAATATATCAAATAAAAATCCTTCCAATAAATATGGACGCACATTTTTTAATATAAATTACTTGAAATATATTGAAATAAATTTGTGAATTTTCGTAATCCAAAGTTACCATTTGAGTGAAGACATTTTTTTTATAATATTTTTAATTTTGGAATGACTCTTTGATTGTTATGATTTTTTCCATATAAGTTGTTTGATTACTAATTGGTTATTCTTTTAATTGATATTTCTTGATACTTTCTTAATTTAATCATTTGTAATTAAATTATAAATGTTCTATTTATCCATAATATTATTATTTAAATTAATTATATACATATTTTGAGTGATGACATCTTTTTCATAATATATATTTTTTTAATTTTGGAATGGCTCATAAGAATCTTTTCCTTATAAGTTACTTGATTATTAATTGGTTATTCTCTAATTGATATTTTTGTAATACTTTCTTGACTTATTAAATTGTACTGAAATCATAAATATTTTTTAAATAATATTATTATCTATATTATTTAAATTAATTGTGCATATATTTTGAGGGATAACCTCTTTTTCATAATATTTTTAATTTAGGAATGACTCTTTGATTACTATAATCTTATTCATATAAGTTGCTTGATTACTATTTACAAATTATTTTTTTGTAATATTTTCTTGATTTACTCAATTTTAGTGAAGTTATAAATATTTAAATTAAATAATATTATTATTTATATTTTTTAAATTAATTTTTTGCATATTTTAATGGATGACATCTCTATCAAAATATTTTTTGTTCTGGAATGACTTTCTGGTGATAATTATGTTTTCCATATAAGTTGCTTGATTACTAATTGGTTATTCATTTATAAATTTTTCTTGAATATTGATTTACTCAATTGTAATGAAATCATAAATATCTTTCGGTATAATATTATTATTTATATTGTTTATATATTTTGAGAGATGACATTTTTTCTCAATAGTTTTTTCTACAAAATTGAATGACTATAATCTTTTTATATATAAATTGTTTGATTATATTAATCGACTAATACGTGATTGTGGTGTCATAAATTTTAAAACCAATAATCCTCAAAAATCTTTTGAAATAATTTAAACACATATAATTCAAGAATGTGGTTTTAAGGAAAATTCAAGTTGTTTTCATCTAATAGGGGTCAATCTTAATAGTTTTCATCCAATATGAGTCAAACTTAGCTGTCTTTTTACTACAATATGAAATAAATATAAAATATTTAAATAATCTAGAAAATAATTTTTTCACTGTAAGATGCTAGTTCTTAAAATGCCACTTGACATAATTATAGGCTAGACTATTCTCCTTTATTATATATATATATATATATATATATATATATATATATATATATATATATATATTATTTGATTATATTAATCGACTAATAAATGATTGTGGCATCATAAATTCTAAAAACAATAATCCTCACAAATCTTTTGAAAGAATTTAAGCATATATAATTCAAGAAGATGGTTTTAAGGAAAATTCAAGTTGTTTTCATCTAATATGGGTCAATCTTAATAGTTTTCATCCAATATGAGTCAAACCCTGTTGTGTTTTACCCCAATATGAAATAAATATAAAATATTTAAATAGTCTAGAAAATAGTTTTTGGTTGTAAGATTCTAGTTCTTAAAATGCCACTTGGCATAATTATAGGCTAGATTATTCTCCTTTATTATATATATAGATATGAAATTAATATAAAATATTTAAATAGTCTAGAAAATATTTTTTTTGTTGTAAGATTCTAGTACTTGAAATGCCACTTGGCATAATTATAGACTAGAATATTCTCCTTTATCATATATATAGATAAGAAATAAATATAAAATATTTAAATAATCTATTTTTTTTTTATTGTAAGATGCTAGTTCTTAAAATGCCACTTGGCATAATTATAGGCTAGACTATTCTTCTTTATTATATATATAGATATGAAATTAATATAAAATATTTAAATAATCTAGAAAATAGTTTTTTTGTTGTAAGATGCTTGTTCTTAAAATTCCATTTGGCACAATTATAGGCTAGACTATTCTCCATAATTGTGGCATCATCAATTTAAAGAACAACAATCCTCACAAATCTTTTGAAAGAATTTAAACATATAAAATTCAAGAAGACGGTTTTAAGGAAAAATTTAAGTTGTTTTCATCTAATAGGGGCCAATCTTAATAGTTTTCATCCAATATGAGTCAAGCTTTATTTTTTTAACCACAATGTGAAATAAATATGGAATTAATATAAAATATTTAAATAATCTACAAAATAATTTTTTGTTGTAAGATGCTAGTTTTTAAAATGCTACTTGGCATAATTATATGCTAGACTATTCTCCTTTATTATATATATAGATATGAAATAAAAATGAAATTAATATAAAATATTTAAATAATCTAGAAAATAGTTTTTTGTTGTAAGATGTAGTCAATAAAATGCCACTTGGCATAATTATATGTTAGACTATTCTCCTTTATTATATATATAAATATGAAATAAATATAAAAGATTTAAATAAACTATAAAATAATTTTTTATTGTAAAATTCTAGTTCTTAAAATGTCACTTGACATAATTATAGGCTAGACTATTCTCCTTATATATATATATATATATATATATATATATTATTTTGCCTATTTTTGATTTGAAGGGTTTGGAAAACATTATTTTTGACCTTTTAAACTATTTCAAAATTTTAAAGAAAATTTGAAATAATTTAAGAAATTACAGAGTCGCCACTTGATTTATGAGAAAATATCAAGAAAAACTAAAAATATTACTTAAAAGAGTCAAACCGGAAAAATACTTTTAAGTTTAGAAATTCTAAGTAAGCGGTTCCTATTAATACTCTTAGAAGATTGTTAAGGCACCAAGAGTATCCGTTAACTTGCAGTTATCCGTAATATTTAAAAATAACTTTTTTGGGTAACTTTAAAAAGGAAAATTGGCTTTTTGAAAAGAAAACGATTAAGAAAAATTGTCTTCAAGATTTGTGCAAAACAAATTCTGACGACTTAGCGAGGATTTTAACTTAATCGAAGAAAACTAAGAACAATTAGCGTATAAAGGGGAAAGAGGGAGATTAAAGGTCTTAGGCCATTAGAACCAAATCATAAACCATGTTCTAAGCTAATTTGGGCTTTTGACCCATCTTCATCTGTCCTAATCTAAATACTTGGGCTTTTGGCCCATAACCTGTCCTAAGCTAGTTTTCGGACCTTTGGGGCTCAAAATTCGCTTCACCTGTATTAAATTATAATTTTATTTTCGAGGCCCAAATGAATGAATAAATGAATGACTAAATGACTAAATAAAAATAAATAATAATAAAAATCAAGACTTTTCAAGTCTCTTAATAACCCCATCAATGGATTTTAACCCATTTTTCTTCTTCTTTCATCTTCTTGCACTCGTACGCCATATAATCGACTTTGAGTTTAAAACTTCGAACTTGACTCGGAGAGATGGGCCTCATTGGTCCATTACGAAATGCAAGAGGAAAGGAGTCCATTTGGACTCCAAAACAGATTCATGCAAAGGAAAAGATAAAAGAAAAATAATTAATATGTGTTTGAAAATTCTACACTTAATAAATAAATGATGAGATGGAAAAAATAGCATTCTCTTTGGATAGGAAATAAACTCATCTCCTAAACAATCTTACAAGAATTAAATCTAGCACAATATAATTAACTAGCTTTTGAAAAGAAATGAATTCACAAGTATAGTTGCTTAAAATTTGGACAAATAGATTAACACATATTTGCTCTAAATACTATGATATGATAAAGTCTAAGGCATGTTTTCATCAAACAAAGAAAAGGAGAATGAGCAAGAGATGAGGAAATCTTTCATAACACCTCAAATATGAAATACAAGACATAATAATGCAACAACACTTTTTGATACAAGTGGATCAATCAACATATCTATAACTTAGAAAAATATCACTATAACATGTGAATAACAATGGAACGTTTAAATGAATAAAACCGCTTTAAAAAGTAAACCAATAAGAGAAAAGTGAATGATGGGAATAAAAACCGATTTAAAAAGTATACCAATAAGCGAAGTGACGTAAACCAATAAGCAACAACTCTTCTTTGCTCAAAGCTTTTTTTTTTCAACCTTAAGACTTTTAGACTTTGAGACTTTTCTTTATACCAAAATAGTGGTAGTATTTATAGAAAAGGATGAGGATTCAATTCTTTGCATCCACCAATGTGGGAGAAAAGTATTTATAAGAAAGAATGTGGATTTAATTCTTTTCATCTACCAATGTGGGATAAAGAATTTAGAGGTGTTTTTGAAATTTTAAAATTGAAGATAAGATGAGGTGAAAGATAAAGTGGGCAGAAATTGTACAATGTAGTACAATTTTTGAATTTCAAAATTGAAAAAAGGACTTTGAGGGGGAATTGTACAATCTAGTACAAAATTTTGAACTTCAAATTTGAATTTTGGGATTTGAAGTTATTTTTTGTGGGAATTGGGTAGAAGTTATGAGAGTTTTTGAGAATTTTGGGGTTATTTAAAACATAATCCTAATTGGGATTTAAAATTTAGCCATATTTATTAATGTTGACCAAATTAAAAAACAATTGACGGATTACATTATAATTATGGCCAATTTGATTCAATTATGGACAAATCTAATAGATTGACTAAATTCAATTGAAATTCGATATGAATTAATACTTTGTTTAATCCCGAGCTTCTTGATTTAATAATAATAAATATATATATATATATATTCATTCAAATAAATTATTTTTGAAAGTCAATTATATTTAAATCAAGACTTTATCCGTTCGAATTAATTTTTAAGCTTATCTCCGTAAAAGCTCAAACTTTGATAAAAATTTTCATTCAAGTAACAAAATTTATAAAATCTCATATATGTGAATACGAAAAATGTATAATCGTCACTTAAATGACAAAATTAGCCTAAATAAATATTTTAGAGCGCATTTATCCGGATGAAATAAATATTTCACTTTTATTTAAAGTTGAAGAAACCCAGGGTTAAATTTAGTCATGGAGGGAAAAAATTAGGTGTCAAAAACTGCCCCCTCTCTTTGGGTAGGATGGATGTAAGTAAACCTGGGCAAAGAGAGTTTGACGTTCCTAATTTTTGTCCGACCACAAATTCGTTTCTAAGAGAGATTGGTTTTTGAGTTTTAGTAAAATCAAAAGGCTGAGAAATAAGTGGATTGGGAGGGGAGGTTGGAATGCAGTCGAGTTTTCAAAAAATATCCCATCCTACATATCCCTGAGACTCAGGGAATCATACTGCTTGTAGTTTGACTCGATCGGTAGAAAATCTTTGGCTCGAAATGAGTGACAAGTCGTTCGAGTTATGAAAAAGAGGCTTGTAACCTCTTAACCATGAATGTGGGATCCTTCACATCTATCGATAAAAATTTATTCGGGCATAATTTCCACAGCTCTAGGTGTCCTATTTCTCGATTTAAGGAAAGAGAAGGTTACTCTCAGTATGAGTGTAGAAATATCTCGAAGGTGAAGCTGAAACCAAAACATCCCAAGGTACCCGCATGCCTTCTAATAGGGGGTGTGGTTTGAGGGCAGTAACAATCATCCTTTAGCTCGTGTCCAAAGAGTTTCACGTCCCTCTCTAGACTACATCCCATTTTGCTGCTAAGAAAAGTTTCACTTTGTGCTGCGTCCTTTTTGGAGTCGTCCACACTTGTGGCTTTGATTTGAGAATTTTATTTGGCCGTTGTCAACAACTCAAACCAATAATTAGTTGAAAATATAACATTGCACAAATGTAAATTAGCGCAAACCTGATTAAATATGCTATACTGAGATAGATGATGAACCAAGTTGCACAACCTATTCTAAAAATATTGTGCCACTTTGAATGGAGTGAAGATCCAATGTGTCTCATTGAAAGGCGAATGGCCCAATTTAAATGTAATATGTCACTTTGAATGGAGTAACGGTCCAACGTGTCTCATTAAAGGACGGACGACCCAATTTAAATGTAACTGCCACTTTAAATAGAGTGACGGTCCAACGTGTCTCACTGAAGAGTAGAGGACCCAATTTAAATGTTACATGCCACTTTGAATGGTGTGATGGTCCTCAATATCTCATTGAAGAGCAGACGACCCAATTTAAATGTAACGTGCCACTTTGCCTGGAGTGACGGTCCAACATGCCTCATTGAAGAGCAGACAACCCAATTTAAATGTAACATGCTACTTTAAATGGAGTGACAGTCCAACGTGTCTTATTGAAGGACGGACGACACAATTTAAATGTAATATGCCACTTTGAATAGAGTGACAGTCCAACGTATCTCATTGAAGGGCAGGCAATCCAATTTAAATGTAATATGCCACTTTGAATGGAGTGACGGTCCAATGTGTCTCAATGAAGGGCAAACGACCCAATTTAAATGTAACATGCCACTTTGAATAGAGTGACGGTCCAACATATATCATTGAAGGGCGGAGGATCCAATTTAAATATAACATGCCACTTTGAATAGAGTGACAGTCCAACGTATCTCATTGAAGGGCGGGCGACCCAATTTAAATATAACATGCCACTTTGAATGGAGTGACGATCCAACGTGCCTTATTGAAGGGAGGACGACCCAATTTTAAATGTAACATGCCACTTTGAATGGAGTGGCAGTCCAACGTGTCTCATTGAAGAGTGGACGACCCAATTTAAATGTAACATATCACTTTGAATGGAGTAAAGGTCCAACGTGTCTCATTGAACGGTGGACGACCCAATTTAAATGTAACATGCCACTTTAAATGGAGTTACGATCCAACATGTCTCATTAAAGGGTGGACGACCCAATTTAAATGAACGTGCCACTTTGAACGGAGTGTTGGTCCAACGTGCCTCATTGAAGGGCAAACGACCTAATTTAAATATAACATGCCACTTTAAATAGAGTGACGGTCCATAACATAGTAATATGTCACTCTAAGGAAGGTGACAATCCATAACACAATAACATGTCACTCTGAAGGAGGTGACGATCCAAGCATAATAACATATCAAACTGAAGGAGGTGACGGTCCATACATAATAACATATCATGCTGAAGGAGGTTACAATCCATAACATAATAAAATGTTGCCTCAAATAAAGAGATGATAGGATGCACCCTCGTAAAGGGTGGAAAATCCAAATATAATAAGATATGTTCTTTTAAAAGGGGGATGTCCCAAATATAATAAGATGTGTCACCTCGAATAAAGTGACGACTGGGTATGTCCTCTTAAAATGGTGGATGACCCAAATATAATAAGATAGGTGATAATCTATTATGTCCTCTTGAAAGGATGGATGACCCAAATATAATAAGATACATGACCTTGAATGGGGTGACAATCTGGGGCGGTCTTGCATAATGTCACCTACATGAATCAAACAACACTCATTAATAATAATTTATTGCAACTAAATTAAAAGTACAACAGAAGATAAAGTCGTTTGACTCATGATGATTTGAAGATAGTGTTTGAGTGATATCCCCATATCTTAATTATTTTGCTCGGTTATTTCCTACAAAATTAGATAAAGTGTTAGAGATCATAATGAAGCAATAGAAACATAAATATAGGGAAAAAAGGAGAAGAGAAATTGTCTGGATTATTATGACAAGGCCATAGTGGATCTGGTAATGCCCTTTATCAAGCTTAACATTGTCAACGATGTGACTTCATTGTTCTTGCATCCAAAGAAAAATTCTTAGGTTTGAGTGGCTGACTGTGTTGGTTTTTCCTTGCTCTCCTGATTCTCTTTGTTGATCATCAATTTGTAGGGTTAAAGTACAGTCTTTGTGGAATTTTCGAGGATCTCCCTCAAAAATTCTGCCGCAATTTAGAAACTCCAAAACTTCTTTGTAACGTATAACATCATTTAGTATGGAATTTTTGAGATCTTCTCAAAAATTTTTCCCCAGTCTAGAATGCAAAATACTCGAGTCCTTTTTGGTGTTGCATAACTTGAAGTTTTACAAATTCTCAAAATTATGCACCGATTCAGCTTCGGTAACGTCTGATGTTTAGCTTCGTAGCAAATGTCAAGTTCTTGTGAAATTTTTGAGACCTTCTCAAAAATTTCTGCCCCAGTTACACGCTTCAATGTCATCTCCATGTAACTAAAAAAAATCCTCTTAAATAAAATATTGTGGAGAATATGATCGAGCTAGTGTGGTGCTGACATTCTATTGAGGTAGGAATCATACCAAACGTAGTTCTACCATAAGACGAAAAAATATTTTTTCTAAGGGATTGACCAAAGCCGACCTAGGCTGCCTACGTATTCCATTCTTAGAAATTCAGGTCAAACGTAGTTCGTATACAATAAAAAGAGAGATTTAATATTTTTGATAATGTGACCGAAGCCAACATAGGACGCTTACGCATTCCACTAGGGAAATCAGGTCGAACGTAGTTCATTAACTAGAAAGTACGATTACAAGGAAATCATAAAGCGCTACTGCAAGAAAATAAAACAATAACTCCAAAATATAAGATAGTGTGCCTTTGAGGAATTTTGATTATTCCTTGAGATTGATGTCACCAATGATTACTTTGCTTTTGTCTTCGCAAAATGACCAAGTTTGATTACCAACACAAATCAGCCTTTTTTTTTAAAAGAAAAGAAAAACACTCAAAAGGTAAAAATGTTAGTTCATGAATTATAATAGCTCCCTAAAGTAATATATGAGACAAATCAAGCAAATATAAATAAAACAAAATAATAATGCACTTTAGCACATAAAAAATTTATAACGTGCCCTACTATACATGGGACTTTTCAAGCCAAAGTTAAAGCCTAATGTTTGAAGGATATACATGCCGTTTGTAAGACGTTCCATTGCCCTAAATATATTATACAAACTTTATGAATAAACCAAATGGGGATACAAAATGGAGAAAAAGGAAAATACATAATATCAATCCCAGGCAGGGAGCAAATCTAAACTAGGTCTCCTTGGAAGTTCTTTGATCTTGAACTTCTTGAAAGGTTTCTATATCCTTTCGATGAAGACCTTCTTTTGATTAAATAATATTATCTAAATTAAACCCTCAAGCCCAAGGGACAATGGTCTTTACAATCCAGCATTATATCCTTCAAGTTAACACATAAAAAATGATCGTCTGTGATGACTCGTGGTCAAATAGACGTAAGGTAGGTTTTCTAATGGGCCCAATACCCTCTTAGGTATTGGGTCGTCCTAGGGTTATTCCTAAATAGATTTTTGGTTTTGCTCTATCCTAGGTGTCTAGAGTGGGTTTGGACACAGGTTCCCAAGCAGACAACTTGAGTTTGGAAATACAAACAACGTCTAACAGCCTAACGTGCCAATAAACCGTCATATTCCCAACACTTGATTTAGAGTTGATCAACAGGGGCCGGGACATCCACAAAATCCCAAAACAGTTTAATAATCATCATGCAGGATTATGCCATGAAATTCAATAGTCAAATTTTGCAGAATTTAAACATTTAAGCATATAAACAGTTTTAAAATTAGTCAAATAAGCTAATTCAAATGTTTGGTTAGAACCTAGTTCAAGTTCCCCAACAAAGTCGTCATTTCTGTTTTGCCCCTTTTCGATTCGAAGGGTTTGAAAAGCATTATTTTTGACCTTTTAAACTAATTCAAAACTTTAAAGAAAATTTGGAACAATTTAAGAAATTCTAGAGTCGCCACTTGATTTTTGAGAAAATATCAAGAAAAACTAAAAATATTACTTAAAAGATTCAAAACAGAAAAAATCTTTTAAGTTTTGAAATTTTGAGTAAGCAGTTCCTATTAATACTCTTTGAAAGTTGTTAAGGCACCAAGAGTATCCGCTAACTTGCAGTTATACATATTATTTGAAACTAACTTTTTTGGCTAACTTTAAAAAGAGAAATTGGCTTTTTGAAAAGTAAACGATTAAGGAAAATTATCTTCAAGATTTGTGCAAAACAAATTCTGACGACTTAGCGGGGATTTTAACTTAATCTAAGAAAACTAAAAATAATTAGTGTATAAAGGGAAAAGGGGGAGATTAAAGGACTTAGGCCATTAGGCCCAAATCATAAACCATATTCTAAGCTAATTTGAGCTTTTGACCCATCTTCACCTGTCCTAATATAAATACTTGGGTTTTTGACCCATAACCTGTCTTAAGCTAGTTTTCGGATCTTTGAGGACCAAAATCTGCTTCACTTGTATTAAATTACAATTTTGGCTTTGAGATCCAAATGAATGAATAAATAAACGACTAAATGAATAAATAAAAATAATGCAATAATAAAAATTGAGACTTTTCAAGTCTCTTAATAACCTCATCAATGGGTTTTGACCCATTTTTCTTCTTCTTTCATCTTCTTGCACCCGCACGCCATATAATCGACTTTGAGTTTAAAATTTTAAACTTGAATCAGAGAGATTAGCCTCATTGGCCCATTACGAAATGCAAGAGGAAAGGAGTCCATTTGGACTCCAAAATAGATTCATGCAAAGAAAAAGATAAAAGAAAAATAATTAATGTCTTCGAAAATTCTACAATTAATAAATAAATAATGAGATGTAAAAAATAGATTCTCTTTGGATAGGAAATTAACTTATCTTCTAAACAATCTTACAAGAAATTAAATTTAGCACAATATAATTAACTAGCTTTTGAAAAGAAGACATGAATTCACAAGTATAGTTTCTTAAAATTTGGACAAATAGATTAACACATATTTGCTTCAAATACTATGATATGATAAAGTTCAAGGCATGTTTTCATTAAACAAAGAAATGGAGAATGAGCAAGAGATGAGGAAATCTTTCGTAGCACCTCAAATATGAAATACAAGACATACTAATGCAACAACACTTTTTGATACAAGTGGATCAATCAGCATAACTATAACTTAGAAAAAAAACACTGTAACATGTGAATAACAATGGGACGTCTAAATGAATAAAAACGCTTTAAAAAGTAAACCAATAAGCGAAGTGAAGCAAATAACATATATTAAGCATATTTGAGAAATGATATTTGAAGACAAATAGGAGAAATAGTAAAAGATTAATTCTAAGAAAAAGTGTCCAATTATGCCAACACCTATTTTTGTTCTACACTATTTCAATAAACCTATAATCCTAACAACTTTTCAATCCAAACAAGAGAAAATCAAAGACAATTTTGACCATGAAAATGAGTAACTCACTACTTTAAATTGAGAAATAATTTCACTAACCCTTAACAATTGTAACCATTCCTTTTCGACATAAAAGAAATAACTTTACATACTAAAAGCAAATATATCTACCAATAATGAATTTAAACAAAACATGAGCATGCATTTTAAGCAAAGATCAAAACTTTACCCATAATAATGAAAGAATAAAGCCAAAAGGCGAAACAATCAATATTAATTATTCTTTTCAACATAAAGGAAACAACTTTACATGCTAAAAATAAACACATCTGCCAACAATGAACTTAAACAAAGCATGAGCATGCATTTTATGCAAAGATCAAAACTTTACCCATAATAATCAAAGAATAAAGTCAAAAAGCAAAACAATCAATATTAACTATTCTTTTCAACATAAGGAAATAACTTTACATACTAAAAAAAAATATATTCGCCAACAATGAATTTAAACAAAGAATGAGTATATATCTTCAGCAAAGATCAAAACTTTACCCATAACAATCAAATAATAAAGCCAAAAGGTGAAACAATCAATATTAGCTATTCTTTTCAACATAAAGGAAATAACTTTACATGTTAAAAACAAACATATCTGCCAACAATGAATTTAAACAAAGCATGAGCATGCATTTTAAGGAAAGATCAAAACTTTACCCATAATAATCAAAGAATAAAGACAAATGGAGAAACAATCAGTATTAACTATTCTTTTCAACATAAAGGAAATAACTTTATATGCTAAAAACAAACATATCCGCCAACAAAGAATTTAAACAAAGCATGAGCATGCATTTTAAGCAAAGATCAAAACTTTACCCATAATAATCAAAGAATAAAGACAAAAAGGCATGTGCAACTATTGTTAGCTCAGTTTTATACTATGAACATGAAAATAAACATCTTATGGCCTTCAAGGACTTGTACAACAAACAATCTCAGTAAACAAAATTATAACTACGAACTACGAAGAAGAAATATATGAAGAAGAAAACTACGATAAAACTAAAAAAGGGAAAGGTGTGTTTACCTTTTTTGGGGCAGCAAAATAAAACTACAAGCTTTCTTCGGAGTCTTGATCACCACCGAAAAGAGTTCAACTCGAGAACTTCGATTAGCACATGAATTTCATGGATTTTTTTACTAAAATAATAAAATAAAACTTTTCTTTGCTTAAAACTTTTTTTTTTTAAAACCTTGAGACTTTTAGGCTTTGAGAATTCTCTTTCTACCAAAATAATGATAGTATTTATAGGAAAGGATGAGGATTCAATTCTTTTCATCCACCAATGTGGAAGAAAACTATTTATCAAAAAGAATGTGGATTCAGTTCTTTTCATCCACCAATGTGGGAGAAAGAATTTAGAGGTATTTTTTGGAATTTTAAAATTGAAAATAAGATTAGATGGAAGATAAAGTGAGTGGAAATTGTAGAATGTAGTACAATTTTTGAATTTCAAAATTGAAAAAAAGGACTTTGAGGGGGATTGTACAATCTTGTACAAAATTTCAAATTTCAAATTTGAATTTTGGGATTTGAAGTTATTTTTTGTGGGAATTGGATAGAAGTTATGAGAGTTTTTGAGAATTTTGGGGTTATTTAAAATATAATCCCAATTGAGATTTAAAATTTAGCCATATTTATTTAATTTTGACCAAATTAAAAAACAATTGACGAATTACATTGTAATTATGACCAATTTGATTCAATTATGGACAAATCTAATAGATTGACTAAATCAAATTACAATTCGATACGAATTAATACTTTCTTTAATCCCAAGCTTCTTGATTTAATAAAATCAAATATATATTCATGGAAATAAATTATTTTTGAGAGTAAATTATATTTAAATAAAGACTTTATCCGTTCAAATTAATTTTCAAGCTTATCTCCGTAAAAGCTCAAACATAGATAAAAATATTCATTCAAGTAACAAAATTTATACAATCTCGTATATGTGAATACGAAAAATGTATAATCATCACTTAAATGACAAAATTAATCTAAATAAATATTTTACATTTATCCGTATGAAATAAATATTTTACGTTTATTTAAAGTTGAAGAAACCCAGAATTAAATTTAGTCGTGGAGGACAAAAATTAGGTGTCAACATATATATATATATATATATATATATATATATATATATATATATATTGATTGTTTGATCCTATTAATCGAATAATACATGATTGTGGCATCATAAATTTTAAAAAAAATAATCCTCACAAATCTTTTGTAAGAATTTAAACATATATAATTAAAGAAGACGGTTTTAAGTAAAATTTAAGTTGTTTTCATCTAATAATGGTCAATCTTAATAATTTTAATCTAATATGAGTTAAACTTTGCTATTTTTTACCACAATATGAAAAAAATATGAAATTAATATAAAATATTTAAATAATCTAAAAAATAGTTTTTTGTTGTAAGATTCTAGTTCTTAAAATGCCACTTGACATAGTTATAGGCTAGACAATTCTCCTTTATTATATAGAATATAGATATGAAATAAATATGAAATTAATATAAAATATTTAAATAATCTAGAAAATAATTTTTTATTGTAAGATGCTAGTTCTTAAAATGCCACTTGGCATAATTATAAGCTAGTCTATTCTCCTTTTTATATATATAGACATGAAATAAATACGAAATTAATATAAAATCTCTCTCTCTATATATATATAATAAAGGAGAATAGTCTAGCCTATAATTATGCAAAGTGACATTTTAAGAACTAGCATCTTACAATAAAAAACTATTTTCAAGATTATT
The DNA here is from genome assembly GCF_002878395.1 of Capsicum annuum. Taxonomy (NCBI): domain Eukaryota; kingdom Viridiplantae; phylum Streptophyta; class Magnoliopsida; order Solanales; family Solanaceae; genus Capsicum; species Capsicum annuum. The sequence goes on from NC_061113.1 coordinate 254,571,576, forward strand.
TAAATATTTTATATTAATTTCATATTTATTTCATATCTATATACTATATAATAAAGGAGAATAGTCTAGCCTATAATTATGCCAAGTGACATTGTAAGAACTAGCATCTTACAACAAAAAATTATTTTCTAGATTATTTAAATATTTGATATTAATTTAAGAAACAATAATCCTCACAAATCTTTTGAAAGAATTTAAACATATATAATTCAAGAAAATGGTTTAAGGAAAATTCAAGTTGTTTTCATCTAATAGGGGTCAATCTTAATAGTTTTCATTCAATATGAGTCAAACTTTATTTTTTTTTTTTACCACAATATGAAATAAATATAAAATTAATATAAAATATTTAAATAGCCTAGAAAATAGTTTTTTCAATGTAAGATTCTAGTTCTTAAAATGCCACTTGGCGTAATTATAGGCTAGATTATTCTCCTTTATTATATATATAGATATGAAATAAATATAAAATTAATATAAAATATTTAAATAGTCTAGAAAATAATTTTTTGGTTGTAAGATGCTAGTTCTTAAAATGCCACTTGGCATAATCAGAGACTAGACTATTCTTCTTTATTATATATATAGAGAGAGATTTTATATTTTATAAATAGACTATTCTCCTTTATTATATTTGAAGGATAGTTGTTAAGTGGGGATGGGTGGTAGGAAAGATGGTTTTCATGCCTTTTTTCTTACGCGATTAATGATACTTGATAAGTGCAATTTAAACCTTTAGTGAGATTGTAAAATGTGTAGTGTTAGTATGACCCGATAAGAAAAATTAAAGAAGTTGGGAAGTGATCGATTAATGATGATATAGTATTAAGATGAATGTTAAGGAGTAAATGTTGTTGTAGTTAGAGAGAAATGGTGGGGGTGTTAGAGTACACATATATGTACATCTAAATAATCATAAGATGGTAGTTAATTGGATTGATTGTATCTATGTCCCTGTATGGACTGTTGATTTATAATAGTTGATGTATAATGGGTCGACTTTGTATGAAATAGGTGGTTGAGTATGGTTGAACTAGAGTTAAGGTTCAATTTGGTCATATGTGTGCATGTTATCTAATTATTTGTTTATTTAGTTGCAATAAATGCTAATGAATGTTGGACTTGTTAAATTATTGAAAGCAAGTTTTGAAACTGATAATCTGAAATAAGATTGGTAAGAATTACCTTGGTTGATATGTAAGGGTAGTTTATTAATTCACTATTTGATTGTACTTGTTTATGGTATCGATTATTTATTATGTATGATTTGATAAAGATTGATTCTGATTGAATTGATGAATTTCAAGGAGGATAAGGGTGGTGAAATGCCTTGGGTTCTGGTCCTTGAAAATTTCCTGAGTCTTGAACCTTCTGATCATAATACGACTCACCATACGTGTCATATGATATGGGTACGGGCCAGGTGACCCAACTCGTAAGTTGTCCAGTGTGTGGTGGTTTGGTTTTTATTGTGGTTACGACTTGGTGGGTATGAGTCGTATGATTTGGTGATAAGTCATTGCATTGATCCTTCACTTAATCTGAAACTTAGTGACTAGACTTGGCTCTGAGTACGAGTGTCTCAATATGAGCCGTGAGGATAGGGTACGAGTAGTATAGTGGAGTCATACATTGTCCAGTATCCAACCCCTTTGATTCTGTCTTGGATACAACTTACAGATACTACTCGTATGTTATGGGTATGAGTGGGGCAAGAAGGGTCATATGGTGTATAGTGTGTGGATGTTCAACTTTCTATTCTGGGTACAACTAGATGGTACCACTTGTATGATGTGGCTATGAGTAAAGGGGTCCAACCGTACCCACCTGCGGGAATTTTTATAGTTTAAGTTGGGGGTATTCTGGATATTTTTCCTCTTAACCTCTTTTGACCCCATGACATAAAACACTCTTGGGACTTTATTAACCTACTATTCCCAAATCAAACTCTCTCAAATCTCTCTCAAGCTCTTGGTTCAAAAAGAGGCTAGGGTTTCCTCAAAGTGGTCAATTAAGTCTCTCAAGGGTGGTTTCTCTCTATCTTCTTTGGTATCTAAGGCATGTTACTCCTCCTTCATTGTTAGTTCAAATTAAAAACATGTTTTACTTAATGGTTTTCACGGCATTATTGTGGGTTTGTGTTCGTTTTAAAATATATGTTAGGGGTTTTGGTTACTAATCATTGTATGATGTTTTCCTATGTTCTATTTATGGTGTTTTGTGTTATAGTGTTGGTTTGAACATGTGGTTGCATGATAATGGTTAATTGGTTCTTGGTTTTGGTTTTGGAAACTATATGCCCTCAACATGTTTGTTAAAATACCAATGAGAATGTTTTTTTTGTCACATAGTTTGAACTTTTTTGAAAACCTTGCATTGCATAAAAAGGTAAAGGAACCCTAAATGGTTTGATTGAATTAAATGATTTAGAAGGGCCTTGGTGTCCATGGTTTTGATTGACTGGAAATCCAATGGGGTATATGGGAATACCCTCTGATATCTTTGGTTCGTGCGGCTACACGTACTGAGGCCCGTTCAGGGGGTAACACTAGACCCATATAGCTCATGGGTGGTTTTAGAATGGTCAACCTACGCAGTCCAGGTTAAAAATTTAAATACATGCTAAACCCATTTCCCTTTCCCGGCATATTAATTATATATATATGTATGAATGTGATTGCATTTGGATATTTACTTTGGTTTTGAATAATAACATTACTTTTATCTTTATTCCTGAGTGCATGCTAGCATCCACCCGTTAACCCGTCTTCGGGCGCTGTATCCCCACGCGATGCAGGAACTGACCATACTACTCCTCCTTCTCAGTGACTTAGATCCGGGGATAGAATTTGTGTCAGACTGTAGTGGTGAGCTTCCATACTTCGGAAGACTCTATTTCATGCTATGGATGTCTTTTGATACTTTTGTTTATTTCTTGGACTTCGATTTTAGCTATGGTCAGGGGTATGTACCAACCAGATTTTTTTATTTTTGGTTAGCGGTTTTGTGTGACTACTATGGGCATGGGCGGTGTCGGTATCGGTGTCAGTTTTGGCATTGTTATTTGTATTTGGGCTAAAACTGGATAGATATTTGATTGGATTATTGGTTGGTCGTGGTTATGGATTCTATTATTGTCTTTGATTTTTTTTTGTTTTATCTTGCTATATATTCAGAATTCATTCAACATAGGGTACAGGGCAGTTATGGTTGGGTATTAGGGGTGGTCTCCGGTATGGGTTAGACTTGAGGAACTTGACACGAGTAGGCCTTAATTTGGGTCGTGTTAGATTGGTATCAAATCCATAGGTTCATGGTTACTTAGGAGTCCACAAAGCCGTGTCGAGTAGAGTATATTTTAAGGGTGTGTAGAGCGCCACATTTATAAGGGAGAGGCTACAAGGCATTTAAGAATGTTTCTCTTTTTTGTGTTCTATTTTCAAAATGTAGAGTCTAAGGTCCTGAATTCTCCTATAGTTCTTGTTTGTTCACTTTTTAGATCATGCCTCCTTGATGATCTAAAGCTCACGAAAACTCTTTTGTCCTAACTGAGGACAATTCTAATAGAACCCATTCCACTTATGGAGTCCATGCCCGGTCTAGGGGTCCTGTTCCTGATTGTCCTCCTGGAGATCCACCGGTTCCATCTAGTCCAACTCAAACTTGTCAGACTGAAGTGACAAAAATAGAGTTTTGCTAGTGCTCTCATATGTTGGCACAATTAGTAGCTTCTTAGTCTGAACGTGGTGTCTAGTTAATCCATCTTCTAAGGCCACAAGGGTTGGCCAGTTCATGAGGTTGAACCCTTCGACCTTTACTAATATTAATGTGGTGGAGGATCCTCAAGGTTTACTGGATAAGATAGAAAAGAACTTTCATGTTATGCATGCCACGAATATGAAGGGTGTGGAGTTTGCCATCTATCAGCTGCAGGATATAGTGTACCAATGGTACAAGGAATAAGATTAGACAAGGGGTGACGATGTTGAGTCATCTTTGTGAGAGGATTTTACTTATGCATTTCTGGACCGATTCTTCCCTCAAGATTTGAGGGAAGCTAAGACAGAAGATTTTGTTAATCTGAGGCAAGGTAAGATATCTATCTTGAAGTTTCACCAGTTGTCTTGGTATGCTCCGAAGATGGTTTCTAGAATGAGGGCTATAATGAGGAAGCTTGATTCCGGGTTGTCCAAAGAGTAAGGCTGCCTTATTGATCAAGGACACGAACATCTCTAGGTTGGTTGTGTACATACAATAGGTAGAGAAAGAGAAGAAGAAGCAGGCTATAATAGGAAAAAGGTAGGGAAACAAGTTCAGGTTCTCTGAGTTAAGTCGTGGTTAACAACAGAGTGACAGGTATGGTAGGAAGTGACCCAAGAAAAAGTGGGGCAATTTTAGGTCTTACTCGACAGCTAGTGCTCCCTACCTAAAGTCATTGGGTGATAGGCATTTCCATGGTGGCGGCAACTTTAGGGCACAGGGTGTCCAATCTCAAGCTAGTGGGGCCCAGTTGGCTCCATTATACCCTCTCTATAGGTTTTGTAGTAGATTGCATTGGGGTTTCTGTGATGAGGGAAGGGACATGTGCTTCAATTATGGTTAGCCAGGTCATATGCTTAGTAGCTGTCCTGTTGGTAAGGTTGCTTTGGGGGCAAACTAAGTTCCAGTTGCTTCATCATCAGCTCCAGCACCAAAAGGTGCACCTTTTATCTTCGATACTGATTGAAATTGCCTTTATGCTTTCACTATCCGATAGGAGTCTGAGGCATCATCAGATGTCGTGACTGGTACATTGAAACTCTTTTACCATGATGTGTACTATTTACTTAACCCAAGGTCCACTCTCTCTTGTGTGACCCTATTTGTGGCTATGCATTTTGGTTTTGGTTCGGAGTGTATTTTGAAACCTTTTTCTATTTCTACACAGGTAGGTGACTCAGTGATTACTAAAAGAGTCTACAGGGGGTAAGTGTTATTTTTTGGTAGTAAATAAACTGTGGTGAATCTATTTGCATTAGATATGGTGGACTTTGATTTCATAGTCATAGTAAGGATGGATTGTTTGCACTCATGCTATGTCTCTCTAAACTGTCGGATCCATAAGGTTGTCTTTAATTTCCATAGTGATCCGATTGTTGAGTGGGAGGGTGGTTCCCTAGATCTTAAAGGGAAGTTTATATCATATCTTAGAGATCGAAGATTGATCTCCAAGGGGTGTCTCTATCATCTAGTTTGGGTTAAAAATTCTAAATCAGAGTGTCCTTCTTTGCATTCCATCCTAGTGGTGAATGAGTTTCATGAGGTCTTTCCTGATCACCTTCTTGGTGTTCCTCCTGATAGAGAGACTGAGTTTGGGATTGATCTTGTTTCGTACACTCGTCCAATTTGTATTCCTCTATATAGAATGGCTCCAACTTAGTTGAAGGAGCTTAAGAAGCAACTCAAGGATCTTTTAAATAAAGGTTTCATCCATCCTAGTGTATCCCCGTAGGGTGAACCAGTGTTATTTATGCATAAGAAGGATAGTTCCCTTCGAACGTACATTGATTACCGATGCTTGAACAAGGTAAAGGTAAAGAATAAGTATCCTCTTCTAAGGATAGATGATTTGTTTGATCAGATGCAGGGTGGAAAGTTTTTCTCCAATATTGATCTTCGATTCGAGTATCATCATTTAAAGATTAGGGAGGTGGATATCCCTAAGACTACTTTCCAAACCTAGTATGGGCATTTTGAGTTCCTAGTGATGTGGTTTGGTTTGACCAATGCCCCTGCGATATTCATGTATTTGATGAATAAGGTCTTTAGTCATTTTTGGATCTATTTTTTATTATTTTTATAAATGATATTTTGGTGTACTCTAAGAGTGAGGTAGATTATGCCGAGCACCTCCGCATGATGTTGCAGACCTTGAAGAAGCAATAGTTGTATGCCAAATTTTTGAAATGTGAATTCTGGTTGGACACTATCACTTTTCTAGGTCATACTATTTCTAGTGAAGGGATCATGGTAGATTCACATAAGGTTGCAGTGGTGAAGAAATGGACTAGACCCATGACTCCAACCGATATTCAGAGCTTCTTGGGTTTGGCTGGCTACTATAGGAGGTTTATGGAGATTTTTTTGACTATAGCTGCCCTGTTGACTAAGTTGACTCAGAAAAAGGTGAAGTTCTTGTAGTCTGATGCTTGTGAGGGGGTTTTGAGAAGCTAAAGAATAAGCGAACTTCGACGCTAATTTTGACTTTGCCTGAAGACACTGATGGGTTTGTGGTCTATTGTCATGCATCCCGTGTAGGACTTGGTTATGTTCTGATGCAGCATAGAAATATGATACCTTATGCTTCCAAGCAGTTAAAGGTGCATGAGTGGAATTATCCAACTCATGACTTGGAACTGTTAGCTATGGTATTCGCAGTGAAAATTTGGCGTCACTATTTGTATGGGGTGTATGTGGATATCTTTTCTGATCATAAGAGCTTGCAATATGTGTTTACTCAGAAATAACTTAACCTTAGGCAAAAGTGATGGCTTGAGCTTCTCAAGGATTATAACATGAGTCTTTACTACCATCCAGTTAAGGCTAACATGGTTGCTGATGCTCTTAGAAGGCTATCCATAGGGATTATAACTCATGTGGATAAGGAGAAGCGGGAGTTGGTGATGGACATTCATTATTTAGCTAACCTTAGAGTTTGTCTTTTAGACTCCAAGGATGGTGGTTTATTGGTGCAAGAAGTGACGCGTCTTTTTGTGCTAAAATTAAGAAGAAACAAGTATTAGATCTGGTGTTGATGAGGATAAAAGGTAACGTTGGTGGGCAGAAAATAATGGCTTTTAAGATTAGTGGTGATGGTACTTTGTGGTTCTAAGGGAGGTTATGTGTTTGTGATGTAGATGGTTTCGGTGAAAAGATCTTAGCTGAGGTGAATGAGTCATGCTATGTTGTTCATCCTGGTTTGACAAAAATATATCAGGTCCTCAAGGAGATGTATTGGTAGAATAGTATGAAGAGGGATGTGGCTGCTTTTGTGGCTACTTTTGTGGCCAAATTCATGGTGTTCTAACAAGTGAAAGTTGAGCACATGAGGCTCGAAGTATTGTATCAAGAAATTAAGCTGCCTAAACGAAAGTGGGAAGTAATCAACATAGATTTTGTTATTAGCCTCCCTCGGTCTCGAAATCAATTTGATTTAGTTTGGGTCATCGTGGATAGGAGGATGACAAAGTTGGCTCATTTTTTTCTAGTGAGGACTAACTTCTTGGTGGAGGATTATGCAAGGTTATACCTTTAAGAGATTGTGAAGTTGCATAGGGTGTCGGTTCTATCATCTTCAATCGTGGTACGTAGTTTTCATCTCACTTTTGGCTGTCATTTTAGAAAGGTTGGGGACTAAGAAAAGTTTGAGTATTGCTTTTCACCCACAATTGGATGGGCAAACAGAAAGGACTATTCAGACATTAGAGGATATGCTTAGAGCTTGCGTGATTGACTATGATGGTAATTGGGTTGAGAACTTACCTCTTGTAGAGTTTGCTTACAACAATATCTACCACTCTTTCATTGGGATGGCTTTGTTTAAAGTGTTGTATGGTAGGAGGTGTGGGTCTCCTATTGGGTGGTTTGAGGTCGGTGAGGCAAATATGTTTGGCCTAGATTTGGTTCACCAAGCTATAGAAAAGGTGAAGGTGATACGGGACAGGCTTAGGGCAGCCCAAAGTTGCCAAAAGTTCTATGCAAACATAAGACAAAGGGATTTAAAGTTTGAGGTTAGGGATAGGGTGTTCCTGAAGGTGTCTCCCATGAAGGGAGTGATGCGGTTTGGGAAGAAAGGAAAGCTCAGTCCCCGATATATGGGTCCTAATGTGATTTTGAGAAGGGTTGGCAATGTTGCATATAAGTTAGAATTGCCTTCTAGTTTGGGATTCATTTACCCATTATTACATGTCTCTATGTTGAGGAAGTGCATTGGTGATCCGTCGCAAATCATGCCTATCAAGGATATCGGTATTTTGGATTTTCTATTTTATGACAAGATCCCAATTGAAATCTTAGATCATCAGGTTCATCAGTTGCTGACCAAGGATGTGGTCTTGGTAAAGGTTATATGGAGCAACCACAGGGTTAAAGAGGCTACTTGGGAAGCTTAAGAGGACATGAAGTCCAAGTATCTATTCCTATTTTTGCTGCAGAAATTCGTGCGAAAGGTATGTTTTGTCTCACACCTCTTTATTTTTTTTGCAATCTCTCTCACCCCTTTTTCTGTTTTTTCTTAGATCAGGAGAGTGTGTATTCTCTCTGATGATCTGCGTGTATGAGATGACTCTGTGTGTGTATGTGAAATTCTGTGTGTACAGTGTGGTGGAGTGTGTGCTTTTCGAATTCCAGTGAGGGTGATGTGTGTATTATTTTTCGGTGAGGGTCGTTGTTCACTATATGGGTATGGAGTATGTGTGAGTTTTCATGGTGGAGTGGTGAGGAAGATGTGAGTGTGAGTTATTTCCAGTGGGTCCCCCTTAGTATTTGTTAGCATATATTGTTGAAGAATGGTAGTGTATTATTTTAAGGGTAAAAAAATAAGAAAAACGTGTTACGGGAATAGGGGGTGGGGTAACATGGGGTAGGGGTGTTGGGTAAGGTAGGGGTGGTGAGGATGAGATAAAATTTACTAGGGTGAGGTGTCAAAAGTGGTTAAAAGTTTGTTGGATTTTTTATTGAGTGTAAATTATCACATGTGTGAAGGTTTACTGTAAAGTGAGGGTAAATGGGTAAAAACACACTCTCGGTAGGGATAAAATTATGTGTCTACATCATGCCCCTCTTTAGATGTAAGCACAAAGTGTTTTCATTCAAAGAAGTAGACAACGAGACAGAATTTTGACTCGACCATTATTCGAAAGGAGGAAAAGAAGGACAGAGTACCACCGAGTCTTGATTTAGGACATCCTACCTACCCAAATTATGAGGGAATCAAGTTACAGGTATCTCAAAAGGGTTGGAAGGAGAGGGATTATTACTGAGTTGGAGAGTCGAGTGAGGCCCTATCAAGGTTCCGGTCCGCAGCTCTGTCATTACATCAAAAATAAAAATTACAAGTTAAAAAGATAAATAAAATTACAAAAGTCCTATCTATATAGCTTTCCTTGACTCTTGTCTTGCTATTTCATCACCCTATTCTCCAGGCAGGCTCCTGACTTGCATTTTCCTTACTCTGTTCTCTGGGTGAGCTCCCGACTTACAATTTTATAACTTTGTTGCTTGACTTACAATTTCTTCACCCTATTCTCCAGGCGGGCTCCTGACTTGCTATTTCATCAATCTGTTGGCTTTCAATTTCTTCACCTTATTTCTTGACTTTCAACTTTTTCCCTTTGTTGCTTGAGTTTCAACTTCTTCACCTTGTTGCTTGACTTTCCATTTATTCTCCCTTTTCTTCAGGCAGGCTCCTGAAATCACATCAAAACTAGAAAGAAGATTATCCCAAAAAAAAATTAGTATAAAGAGAAATTTCATTTGCCAGAAAAGTAAAGTTCCAAAAATAGGAATTAAATTTTTTTGTCTCAGTTTAACTTTAGAGGACTTTTGTAAAAGTCACATCATAACTACTTGAAAAACCCAAACAAAGAAATGCATCTTCTATGGTTTAATTAGAATGATTCGACTAGAAAGTGTATTTTCTTGGATTCAAAGGGAATGACTCGACTAGAAAGTACATCTTCTAGGGGTTAATTGAAATGATTCGACTATAAAGTACATCTTCTAGGAATCAAGGGGACTGACTCGACTAGGAAGTACATCTTCTAGTAATTAAGGGGAATGGCTTGATCAGGAAGTACATCTTCTAGGAATCAAGGGGAATGACTCGACCAGGAAGTACATCTTATAGGAATCAATAGGAATGACTCGACCAGGAAGTACATCTTCTAGGAATCAAGGGGACTGACTTGACCAGGAAGTACATCTTCTAGGAATCAAGGGGAATGACTCAACCAGGAAGTACATCTTCTAGGAATCAAGGGGACTGGCTCGGCCATGAAGTACATCTTATAGGAATCAAGGGAAATGACTCGACCAAGAAGTATATCTTCTAGGAATCAAGGGGAATGACCCGACCAGGAAGTACATCTTCTAGGAATCAAGGGGAATGACTCTACTAGGAAGTACATCTTCTAGGAATCAAGGAAAATCACTCTAATAGGAAGTACATATTCTAAGAATCAAGGGGACTAACTTGACTAGGAGATACATCTTCTAGGAATCAAAACTTAAGTTGGGAAGTGCATCACCTAACAAGTAAAATTCGAATTACCTAATCAAGGAAGTGCGACTCCTTAAAAATATCACTTGATTTACCCAGACAAGGAAATGTGTCTCCGTACAAATTCTACTTAAATTATCCAGACAAGGAAATACTTCTCCTTACAAATGTCTCTTGAATTACCCAAATAAGGAAATACGTCTCCTTACAAATATTGAATTATAAGTTTTACCATGGTTTTGATTACCAAATTTATGTAAAAACATTGCCCCTTACATTTGTAGATGTGAGAAATTACGGCCTTTGATGTTTAAGCTTTAAAGTCCTTGACTTGGAGGTAACATGTTTTCTGTTTCATCAAAGAAAACTTGTGAGTTTAAAACATGGTGGCTGGTTTATGGCTTTGGCTTTCAAGGCAATTGCTATTGCTTTAATCACATTTAATCTTGCTTCCAACCATTAACATATGTCATTGACTTGCTTCATCATTGACCTAAACTCAGATTATTAAGAGTGACTCTGAAACAAAACACAGCATCTCCGCTTTGCCATGCTTCTCAGATAAACTCTTTGAACAATATTTCATTAATTGTTGTTGAGTTAACGATCCTAAAACTGAGTTGCTTCCTTGGGTCAATTGCATTCAGAGACCTCATTCAGCGAGTGACGCCTTAAAGGGTTTTCTCTAACAAACCTCTTTCTTTCTCTTAGCTCGCCATTGTCCTATGGTGTCCATGAGGGTTTTAATCAATGAGACTCTCTTATTTTCATTTCTATCAACTCACAGTCGTCTTATGGTGCCCCTAAGGGTTTTCACCAATAAGACTCTAATTTTTATTTTTCTCAACTTACCATCGCCCTACGGTGCTTGTGAGGGTTTTCACCAATAAGGCTCTTTCATTTTTATTTCTCTCTCGATTCCTTATACCGAGGAACACAAGTAGTTCCCAAATGCATCATCATATCCATTGCATGCTTAGCCTTAAAATCCTCAAAGATTGATCTGAAGGTCTTTCTTTGGTTATAACTTGGCTTTTGGATAGGGTTAGAAAGAGGGGATGACATGAGGCCCAAACGACACTTAAAGTGGGGTTGGATTTACTGAAATTGCCTCAACAAATAAAGATTAGCTCATTCCCCAGTTTCTTACTGGGTGGGTGATTCTAAATTATTTATTTGGTTAGACCGAGGCTAGAGTAAGGCAGCCTATGTATCTTACCCCCGAAAGAGGAGAATCAGGTCTCACATAGTTCGGACAACTCGCCCTTTTTCTTGATTCTGATTTCTTTTGTCTTTTTTCTTTTAGTAATTTTTTCCTCTTTGGGAATTTTCTGATTCTATTTTTTGACATTCTTTTTTTCCTCCTTTTTGAGACATCTTTTCTTTTTTTTTTTGAAACTTTTCTAACTATTCTTTTGCTCGACACTTTTGTTTTGAGCTTTGCCGACTCTATCTTGATTCCATAAGAGGGGTATGAAGAAAATAGAACTAAGGCTCAAATGGGGTAAAAAAAGGTTAATACAATATTTAGATAGCAGAATGAAATGCCTTTGTCATATAAATCCTTGAAAATGCAAGTACATAACAATGCAATATGAAAGTGGGAGATGAAGATCATTTGTGACACTTTAATAGCACTAACTTTAACTAAGCATGTATGCCACATCTTCTTTTATACTTTTCAAATATACAAACTCCACCTTTGTTGTACATCCTTCACGTAGAATGACTCATGCTTTTGTGGAGTTGATTATCTTCCTGTTTCTCTTGATATAGGGATCACGTGTCTACTATTTGACCTAATTGAGCTATGCTTTTCAATCGATGACCAAGTTATTTATGTGACTCTAAAAAATAATTGCCTTAATTTTAAAAGAAGGCTTCAACATGGTCATCATATGTCTTAACAAGCTACCTATTTCTTAGATGCTTTTTCTAACTTTAGCCCTCTGATTCAAAGTTCATGCTTAAATTAGATTTTAAGATCTAGTTGAAAATTCTGCCTACTTATCATATCACTAAAACCAACATAAAATGTACTATGTAAAGAAAACAAACAGACAACACATATTTCAAATACAAAGGGAAAGGGACACTCCATTTAGTTAAAATGAAGGATAGAAGGGTTTGAACATAAACGACAAAGGGACAAAATAAGATAGAACCCAAACTACAACCCTGAAATAATTTAGATAACAGAAAACAAAACAAAATAAACTACCAGACCTCTTCCTAGTAGGGAGAGGAGTAACTTCTCAATTGCTGAGCCTGAATCTTAGCCACTGGTTTGCATACCGGCATGACTAGAGTTTCTACCACTGTCAGACATATTCTCTTTAACAAATAAGTTTTGGATATCCATGCTTAACTTGTTGCTTCCCACATATTGTGCATTACCATGCATTGATGAAGGATTTTATGTGACCTTTATAGTTTTAATGTTTTAAACTATGATCAATTTTTCTTGAATTATCCTTTCTATTTCTCTTTTCAAAGAACTACAACCTTCAATAACATGACCCTGAACATCAGAATAATATGCACATCGTACATGAGGATAAAAATTTCTTGAATGTGGACCAGGAGTACACCCAAGAAGAGGAGTGATCATGCCCAACTCTCCTAATCTCTGGAATAAACTGGTATACGACTCCCCAATTAGTGTAAAATTGTCCTTTGACTTTCCCGTCTTTGCAAACTCAGGCCTCAGTTAAAACTTGAACTAAGAATTTCCTTGGTAAATATGTAGGGGACGAGGATGATGTTGAGGAACCGGTGCATTCCATTATGGATAGAAAGACAGATAAACATAGAATTGTGCTTTGTTCGAAGGATACTTAGAAAGTGGAATGGAATGTCTTAGATTTTGTAGAGAGGAACTTTGTTGCGGATGAGCATTTGAATTTGATGTGTAAGATGAGATTGAGACTGACAATATTGAAGAGTTAACCCTCTTAGGCTCTGATTTTCCCCTTGAATGACAATAGGTACATTTTTCTTTTTCTTTCCTTCAGTTTTCTTTAATTGATTATAACATCGTCCCAAATGTTTCACGGTATCCTCATGTCCATCATGCTCCTTAAATTTTGATATCTTTAAGATTAGAGGAAGGTTGATACTTGAAGGCATGCCCCAGTCTTTATATGAAACATCTTTTTTTACCCTCCAGTCCTAGGGAACTTTTCATAGCATTTTCTGCACTCTTCATTTTTCCAACCACTTTCTCTGGCTCTTCAGGCATGCTAGGCTTTTTGTTAAGAAATTTTATTGGTCCAATTAACTTACAAGTAGGATCAGGAGTATAACTATGATCACTAAGAGTATTAAACATGGGTCCACTTCCAGCATGGGAAAGCACAACTGTTGGTCGGCTAGCTAATATAGATGTCTCAGCAGAGGATTGAGCAACAAAATCACAGATGACATATGGTGTTTTGAATATAGTAGGCTTATGCTGAGTAGCTAGATAAAGACTGGTGGAAGTATTTGGATACTTTTGTCTTGGAATGAATTCTGAGTCATGTTGCAGTGCATCAGTAACAGTAGGAAACTGACTTTGCAATTTTGGTGGAAAACTCTAGGTATTTGTAGGATCAATAGCGGTAAATAGAGAAGGGGGCAACCCACTGGCCCAAGCTCGGTATATTTATGTCATTTGTTGCCTTAGTCTCTTAATCTCTTACTTTAAACTCTTATTTTTCTGACTCTTTGTTTGATCCATGATGCCACTCTCTATATCCTTGTTGAACACAACTAACCCTTCCTTGGATTTGGTAAGATATGGAGTACCAGCCAGAATGCCACAAATCAACCATCTTAAACTAAATAAACAAGAGAAAATAAATATGTTAGAGTTCAACACTTTTTCAAAAACTCTTTTTTCCTTTTCAAAAAGATCACAGAACCTGAAAAGGGTGCCTACGTATCTCACCCCCGAGAGGGGAGAATTAGGTATTCGTAGTTTGTGAAGTTTGGCCACAAAACGACTGATCAACTCTCTTTCAATTTTTTTCTTAAAACTTTAAGAAGAAAAGAAAATAGCAAATTGTCAAATGAATTGACGAAAATCTTTTTGAATTTTCAGCTTCCTATACAAAATAAAACTTATGATTACAAAAGAAAAATCTTTTTGGGTTATTAATTTTGAATTTCATACGAAAATGAAACTTGAAACTATTAATGAAAAATCTTTTTGTAGTTTTGTTTTAGAGATGTATATGACACCTACTCTAAATGAAAAGTGAAGAAAATCCTTTTGAATTTTTCAGATTCCTATACAAATGAAATCTATGATTACTAAAGAAAAATCTTTTTGGCTTTTCAATTTTGAATTTCATACAAAAATGAATCTTGAAACTATTAAAAGAAAGTATTTTTGTGGTTTTATTTGAGAGATATATATGACACCTAATCTAATAAAGAGTGAAGAAAATATTTTTGAATTTTTTAAATAAGATCCCCGAACCCACAATAGGCTGCCTACGTATCTCACTCCCGAGAGAGGAGAATCAACGGGGCGTAGTTCATCAAGATTTTACAATTAAGGATTGCATAACAAACTAAACCTTGAATTGAGAGACACGACCAAAGACAGATGATAAAAACGTCAATAAAATCTTCTTTTTGGGTTTTCAATTTGACACTTCACATAAAACTGACACCAACAACTGTGAAAGGAAAATACTTTTGATATTTTTGTTATATGAAATGTACAAAACTTGTACCATTTTTTTTTTGAATTTTTCTTTTATAAAAACCTCCTATTTAAAAAAAATCTTTTTTTAAAATTTGAATTATGAATGCTTGCAAAAGGAGACAAAAGGAAATCTTTTCGATGTTTTTTTTTGAGAAAAATGAGTGCAAAAGGTAGAAAATCTTTTTGATGTTATTATTTTTTTGAGAAAATAAATGCAAAAAGTACAAATCTTTTTTGAATTTTTGTATTGTGGAAAACAAAAGCTATAAGAACTCTGAAAAACAACGATACTCTTTTTTTTTTCTTTTTCCTTGCCTAAACACACGCTTCTTTAATTCTAGCACATGCTTTCCCCAAATCAGTTTGTCAAATGACCATGTTGTCCTCAAAGATACAACAATTAGCATGTAAGGATGCTTTAGGGGTGAGTCTCCTACAAAATAAGAAGTGAGTCCCGCTAAGTCTCAATATGATGCAGATAAGCATGACCTAAAGGATGACCTAGACTGGGATCCACTAACAAGCTATCCGAGGGATCGTATAGTCAATAGTGACTACAACAGCTTTTCACCCACTCCATACGTCCGATGATTCTCCCTCCTAAAATACGAGTAACTCAACTAGAGATCATGTATACGATATGTACTCTGGGACTTGTTGTGAAAGAAATAACTCGGGTTATGCAATTGATGCCAGATATAAAACGGTAACACATAAAAGAAAGACTGTAAACAAAGAGCATGTAGGCATCCAACAGTGATAAGACAATAACACAAACAAAATGTCTATATACCTATAGTGTAAAACTAAGCCGATACAATGAAAATATCCCCAGCAGAGTCTCCAGAGTTGTCACACCCTTTTTTTTTTACCAAAAAGATTGAATTTTAAGTTTGAAATATTTTTATTATTAAGTGACAAAAGAAGATAATTTTTTTCGAAAATGATTTTTTTATATTTAAAATCAGAGTTTCCACTTGGCATAAATCGGGTGGGCCAAGTCATCTTTGGAAATTCTTTTTTAAAACAATTTTGACTCTTTAAAACTGGTTTGTGAATAGAGATTCTGGCTAAGGAATTCTACTGACTTAGGGGAAGGTGTTATGCACCCCTCGGTCTCGTGCTCTACCACGGTCGCTTCGTAGAGTATGTATCATCTAGTAGACACTATGAAATGTATAAACTAATAAAACACACAAAACAAGCAAACAAACATACCAAACCAAAACAACTTCAAAACAATAATGTCCAATCCAATTATTATATTTCAAAATAAAAGATACTGAAATATAAACCTACGCTAATCCTAAACTATACTCCACCCAGTGCCTCGGGCCTTGATTACAAATATCTCTTTATACATGACACTTTGAAGCATTCCCCGAGTAAAATAATATAGATACCTCAGGGCATTCCCCGTCCAAATAGTACAATTGATCCAAAAGCGATAAAACAACACCATATAACACATATTTCAACCATTCACCAATTCAAAATTCTTAAGTTTCCCTACCCCCTATCGTTTTCCTACTCATTTTGATTTATCATGATTCCAACAAATTCAACAGAATTGATGATCCAAAATTAATACCAATTAACTTTATTGAGATTAACCTTTCCCTAAATTTCTTTTTAACAATAGTTATCCGCCCATATCAACATCAAACTTATACCATGAGATCAATGATTCAACATCAAACAATATTGATCATCAACAAAAATCATCTAAACAATTAGAACAATGATAACGAATCACATCCACAATTACATAAAATTAAAATAAAGGGAGAGATGAGAAAAGTGGACCTTAAATAAACTTTTATATGCCAAATTATGTGATTGAAAAAATCAAGTCGAACCTAAAAACTCAAATCGAACTAACAGCCAACTCGCCAACTCAGATATTTTTTTTGATGGATTTCACTGAAAATGGGTTTCCGCCTGATTTTTGAAGCTATTCTGGTGTAACTTCGCCAGAGCTGACCCAAATGGATCAGTTTTGATTGAAAAGGAGTGGAAAATGACTGGTTTATTTTTTTGGAGCTTTGGAGAGCTCGGACACTGCTAGAAAATAACCCAAATTTAAAGCAACAACAATATTTTCCGGTGAAGACTCACCAAAATTTTTATCCCCCAAATTATCTCTCCCCTCTCACCCAATCTCTTATACTCTCTTTATTATTCAATGTTCTCTTACACCTCTTTATTTTTTCCCAATCTCTCTCAATTACTTTTTGGGTTTTCTCAGATCAGAAGAGTCTGTATTCTTTCTAATGATCTGGGTTTGTGAGGCGACTGTGTATGTGTGTGGTTACATGCATTGGGACCCGTTCAGGAGGTAACACTTGACCCATATAGCCCATGGGTGGTTTTATGATGGTCAAGCTACACAACCCAAGTTAATAATTTAAATGCGTGCTAAACCCAGTTTCCTTTCCTGGCATATATATATATGTATGAATATGATTGCATTTGGATATTTACTTTGGTTTTGAAAAATGGCATTACTTTATCCTTATTCTTTAGTGCATGCTAGTGTTCACCCATTAATCTGTCTTTGGGCGCTGTATCCCCACGCGATGCAGGAACTGACCATATTATTCCTTCTGCTCAATGACTTAGATTTGGGGATAACATTGGTGTTAGACTGAAGTGGTGAGCTTTCATACCTTGAAAGACTCCATTAATTCTTCTTTAATACCTGTTTCTTCGCTTTTCAAATCATGCAAGGTCATAAAAACTTCTTTGTCCTAACTGAGGACAATGCATATGGGACCCGTTCTCCTTATAGGGTCTATATTCGATAGGAGTTCGAGGCATCGGTGAATGTCATGACTGGTGCATTGAAACTCTTTTATCGTGGTGTATACTGTTTACTTAACCGAAGGTTCACTCTCTCTTATGTGACCCCATTTGTGGCCATGTATTTTGTTTTTTAGTTCAGAGTATATTTCAAACCCTTTTCTATTTCTACCCCGGTAGGTGACTTAGTGATTGCTAAAAGAGTCTATAGGGTGTGTGTGGTATCTTTTGATAGTAAAGAAACCATGAGTATTTGTTTGAATTAGATATGGTGGTCTTTGATGTCATCTTATGGATAGATTGGTTGTACTCCTTCTATACCTTTCTAGACTGTTGGACTCGTAAGGTTGTCTTTAATTTCCCAAATGAGTGGGTTGTTTAGTGGGAGGGTGGTTCCCTATCTCCTAAAGGAAAGTCTATATCATATCTTAGATCTCAGAGATTGATCTTCAATGGGTGTTTCTATCATCTAGTTCAGGTTAAGGATTCTAAATCAGAGGTACTTCTTTGTATTTTATCTCGCTGGTGAATGAGTTTATTGAGGTCTTTCCTAATGACCTTCTTGGTGTTCTTCCTGATTGGGAGATTAATTTTGGGATTGATCTTATTTCGGACTCTTGTCCAAATTCTATTCCTCCATATAGAATGGCTCTAGCTGAGTTGAAGAGCTTAAGGAGCAACTTAAAAATCTTTTATATAAGGGTTTCATCCGTCCTACTATGTCCCCGTAGGGTGCACCGGTGTTATTCATGCATAAGAAAGATAGTTTCCTTTGGATGTGGATTGATTACTGACTGTTGAACAAAGTATCAGTAAATAATAAATATTCTCTTCTAAGGATAGATAATTTGTTTGATCAGTTGCAGGGTGATAAGTTTTTAACCAAGATTGATCTTTAATTCGGGTATTATCAGTTAAAGAATAGGGAGATGGATATCTCTAAGACTTCCTTCTGAACCTGGTATGGGCATTTTGAATTCTTGGTGATGTTATTTGGTTTGACCAATTCCCTTGGGCATTCATGGATTTGATGAATAGGGCTCTTGTCAAACTTTGGATCAGTTTGTAATTATTTTTATAGAGGACATTTTGGTGTACTCTAAGAGTGAGGTGGATCATGTCAATCACCTTTGCATGGTGTTATAGACCTTGAAGGAGCAGTAGTTGCATGCCAAATTTTTGAAATATGAATTCTAGTTGGACACTATCACTTTTTTGGGTCATATCATTTTTAATGAAGAGATCATGGCAGTTCCTCTTAAGGTTGCAGTGGTGAAAAAGTAGACCATACCCATGACTCCTATCGATATTTGGAGCTTCTTGGGTTTGGCTGGCTACTAAAGGAGGTTTATGGAGATTTTTTTTACTATAGTTAACCCATTGACTAAGTTGACTCAGAAAAATGTAAAGTTCTTATGGCCAGATGCTTGTAAGGAAAGTTTCGAGAAGGTGAAGGATAAGCTAACTCCGACTCTAGTTTTGACTTTGCTTGAAGGCACTGATGGGTTTGTGGTCTACTGTGATACGTCCGTTTGGGACTTGGTTGCATTCTGGCATAACATGGAAATATGATAGCTTATGCTTCCAGGCAGTTAAAGGTGCATGAGAGGAATTATTCAACTCATAACTTGAACTGATAACTGTGGTATTTGCATTAAAAATCTAGTGTCACTATTTTTATGGGGTGTATATGGATATCTTTTTTGATCATAAGAGCTTCTAATATGTGTTCACTCAGAAAGAGCTTAACCTCAGGCAAAGGAGATCGCTTGAGCTTCTCAAAGATTATGACATGAGTCTTCACTATCACCTAGGTAAAGCTAATGTGGTTGCTGATGCACTTAGCAGGTTGTCCATGGGAAATCTAAATCATGTGGATAAGGATAAGCAGGAGTTGGTGTAGGACATTCACCATTTGGCTAGCCTTGGAATTTTTCTTTCAGACTCTGAGGATGGTGACATATTGGTGCAAAAAGTGGTATGGTCATCTCTTGGTGCTGAAATTAAGGAGAAACAAGTATTAGATCTGGTGTTGATGAGGATAAAGGGTGACATTGGTGGGCAGAAGGTTATGGCCTTTGATATTAGTGGTGATGGTACTTTATGGTACCAAAGGAGGTTATGTGTTCCTGATATAGAGGTTTGCATGAGAGGATCTTGGCTGAGGTGCATGATTCGCACTATGTTGTTCATCCTATTTCACCAAAAATGTCTCATAACCTCAAGGAGATGTATTAGTGGAATAATATGAAGAGATATGCGGCTAATTTTCTGGCCAAATGCATAGAGTGCCAAAAAGTGAAAGTTGAGCACATGAGGCCTGAAGAATTGTATCAAGAGATTGAGCTGCCTGAATAGAAGTGGATAGTAACCAACATGGATTTAGTTACCGGTATCCCTCGGTATCGGAATCAATTTGATTCAATTTTTCATTATGGATAGGATGTCAAATTCGGTTCATTTTTTTGCCAGTAAGGACTAACTTTTCCGTTGAGGATTATGCAAGGTTGTACCTCCAAGAGATTGTGAAGTTGGATGGGGTACCAATTTCTATAATCTCTGACCGTGGTACACAATTTTTATCTTACTTTTGACGGTCATTTCAGAAAGGCTGGGGACTAATGTAAGTCTAGTACTGCTTGTCACTCATAGTCAGATGGACAAGAAGAAAAGAATATTCAAATATTGGATGATATGCTTCGAGCTTACGTTATTAACTATGATGGTAGTTGGGTTGAGCACTTACCTCTTGTAGAGTTTGCTTACAATAATAGCTACTACTCAAATATTAAGATGGCTCCATTTAAAGTGGGTTATGGTAGGAGGTGTAGGTCTTCTATTGAGTGGTTCGAGGTCGGTGAGGTGGATATGTTTGGCCCAGATTTGGTTCACCAAGCTATGGAAAAGGTGAAGGTGCTTTGGGATAGGCTTATGGCTGCCTAAAGTCTGCAAAAGTTTTATGCAGATGTGAGATAAAGTGATTTGAATTTTGATATTAGGGATAGAGTATTCCTAAAGGTGTCTCCAATAAAGGGGGTCATGCATTTTGGGAAGAAGGGGAAGCTCAGTCCCCGATATATGGTTCCTTTTGTGATTTGAAGGAGGGCTGGAAATGTTGTATATGACTTGGAATTGCCTTCTAGTTTGGGCTCTATTCATCCGGTATTATATGTCTTTATGTTAAGGAAATGTATTGGTGATCCGTCGCAAATTATGTCTATCAAGGATATTGGTATTTCGGATTCCCAATCTTATGAGGATATCCCGGTTGAGATCTTAGATCATCAGGTCCATCGATTGCAGACCAAGTATGTGGCTTCGGTAATGGTTCTAAGGAGGAACCACATGGTCGAAGAGGCTACTTGGGAAGTTGAAGAGGACATAAAGTTCAAGTATTTATTCCTATTTTCTGCTCTATAAATTTGTGTGGAAGGTATGTGTTCTTCATAACGTTTTTGTTTTCAAACTTTGTTAGTGGAACGATTGACTTCCTTGGCATTTTTGTTTTCTAACTTGGATAAAGGTAAGGGTAGATATGTTTGGGGTTTAAATCGTGCTAGTCGCCCCTTGTTCCATTATTCGAGGATGAATGATCCAAGTGGGGGAGAATTGAAACACCCTGGGTTCTTGTCCTTGCATATTTCCTGAGTGTTTAATGTTTTGATCATCATATGACTAACCATACGTGTTGTATGATGTTGGAATGGGTCGGGTGTCCCAAGTTATAAGTTGTCCAGTGTGTAGTGGTTGGATTTCTATTATGGTTATGACTTGGGTGGTACGGGTCATATGGTTTGGTGATGAATCATTGGGTTGATCCTTTTCTTAATCTGAAACTTAGTGACTTGACTTGACTCTGAGTACCAATGGCTCACTATGAGCCGTGAGGATAGGGTACGAGTGGTATAGTAGAGTCGTATGTTATCCAGTGTCCAACCCCTTTGATTATATCTTAGATACAACTTACAGGTACTACTCATATGTTATAGGTATGAGTGGGGTAAGGGACGCCATTTGGTGGATAGTGTGTAGATTTCCAACTTCTTATTCTGGGTACGAATGGATGGTACCACTCGTATGATGTGGGTATGAGTGAAGGGGTCCAACCGTGCCCACCCAGCAGAAATTTTTACAGTTTAAGTTGGGGGTATTCTAGACATTTACCCTCTTAACCTCTTTTGACCTCATGATTTAAAACACTCTTGGGACTTCATTAACCTACTATTCCCAAATCAAACATTGTCAAATCTCTCTTAAATCTCTCTCAAGCTCTTGGTTAAAAAAGAGTCTAGGGTTTCCTCAAGGTGGTCAATTAAGGCTCTCAAGGGTGGTTTATCTCCATCTTCTTTGGTATCTAAGGTATGTTACTCTTCCCTCATTGTTAGTTTAAACTAAAAGAATGTTTCACTTAATGGTTTTCATGGTATTATTGTGGGTTTATGTTGGTTTTGAAATATATGTTGGGGGTTTTGGTCACTAAACATCGGATGATTTTTACCATGTTCTATTTATGGTTTTTAACATTATAATGTTGGTTTGAACATGTGGTTGCATGGAGATGGTTAATTGGTTCTTGGTTTTTGTTTTGAAAACTATATGCCCTCAACATGTTTGTTAAAATGCCATTGAGAATATTTTTGTCACATAGTTTGACTTTTATTGAAAATCTTGCATTGCATAAAAAGGTAATGAAACCTTAAATGGTTTGATTGAATTAAATGATTTGAATGGGCCTTGGTGGACATGCTTTTGATTGATTGGAAATCCTATAGGGTACATGGTGGCTAATGACATTGCTTGCAAGCTATAGTCGGTATGACGTATCACTTTATAATGCCTTGGTAATTAAATCTTAGAATTTGTCGTTTTCTTATGTGCTAATGGTGTTAATTCGACAATAGTCATGGGATATGATTGCTAATGTGAAGGTGTGAGTCCATGGGAATCCCCTAAGTTTATATTTGTATATATGTATCATGGAGGGCAAAGGGTACACGAGAATCCCGACCCCTATGACATCTCCGATTCCTGTGGCTACATGCACTAGGGCCCGTTCAAGCGGTAATACTAGACCCATATAGCCCATAGATGGTTTTAGGATGGTCAAGCTACACAACCTAGGTTAAAGATTTAAATGTATGCTAAACCCGATTCCCTTTCTCGGCATAATATATATATATATATGTATGAATGTGATTGCTTTTGGATATTTACTCTGCTTTTGAATAGTGACATTACTTTATACTTATTCTTGAGTGCATGCTAGCATTCACCCGCTATCCCGTCTTCAGGCGCTGTATCCCCATGCGATGCAGGAACCGACCATACTACTCCTCCTGTTCAGTGGCTTGGATTTGGGGAAAGCATTGGTGTCAGACTAAAGTGGTGAGCGTCCATACTTTGGAAGACTCTATTTTATGCTATGGATGTGTTTTCATACTTTTGTTTATTTATTGAACTTTTGTTTTGGCTATGGTCGGGGGCATGTCCCAACATGATATTATTTGTTTTCGATTAGAGGCCTTGTGTGACTACTATAGGCATGGGCGGTGTCGGTATTTATAACGCCCCGAGTCTGTACCTCGGATGCTCATAATCCTGAAGGACCACAAGCTAACCCATGACTGGTACCTACTGCAATAACTGAATAAAAATACTAAAAATATGCTAAAAGTAGGTGGAAACTGGCCATAAGGTTCAACACTGTAAATAGAACTGAATACGGTATAACAATACCAAAATAGAAATATCTATCTGAAAATACTCTAGTTTGAAAAGCCTCTAAATTGTCTGAACTATGGAGTTGATGGGATAAACCCCCAACTAACTCCAACTACTGAAAAAGAACTGATAATTGAAATACTGAAAGAAAACAATCATGTCTTCGAACTATGAGGACTCACCACTAACTTTGACTACTGAAAGTCTGAACCACTAAGGGTGCTCGAGAGCCCGTGCGTTTGAACCTATGATATAAGACATCATAGTGCAAAAAAAAGACATGCGTCAGTACTTTGAATGTAATGGTATGCTTAGTAAGGTAGGCTAAAATACATAGGTTCATATACATGAACAAGACTAACTGGATATCATAAATATGTCTGAATGAGAGTACATGCATGAATACGTATACTGTAACAGAAATCATGATAACACTGGATACTGAATCTGAATATAGATTAACGGATATCTGAGTATACTGATACTGAATTACTGATAATTGAATGACTGTATCTAATAGTCCTGAATCTATGGAACTATACTGAGTTTTGAGCTGAACTGAGCAACTGTATCTGACAATTCTGAATCTGTAGAACTGAACTGAGTCCTATACTGTGATTGAATCTGAGACTGAGACTGTGGGAAGTAATCATCTAACCGACATGCCCCTTCTCTAAATGATTTAGGGTCAAACCTGTAACCCCAGTTGGAAGGGTGTCAATACCATGCCATGGGTAAGGACAAGCTGAGTCACCTTCATCTGGCAGGTACTCTGAACGAGAATGGTGGTACCCTCAACTGGAAGGTAGATCACCTCATCAACACTCAACTAGTAGGTTGATGTCTCAACCTATGTTGGCTACGTAGTTATGGAACTCAAGGACTGCCTTTAAGGATCATACCCTCTACTAGTAGGTGAGTCCCCATCCTTGGGTTCACTCGGTGCTGAATCCTACTCCCAATTGAATAGACACTGAACAAATTCCTAGACTGGACTATGCTTGACTGAACTGTTACTGATTTTACTGTTTGACTAAACTTAACTGAACTGTGTTTCGTGGACTGACGGAATACTATTGAAACCTTCCTGAGTTCTATAACTGACTGAAGCTATAGGTAAACAACTAAGTTTTTGGGTATTGATTACCCCCAGGACTCGATAGTATTAAAGGTAAATCATAGCATAAGCTTGAAAAGCATAATCATGTACACTTGTTCACAACTCATTCATGGAAACATTTTATCAAACACTTGCATGATACAACTTTCACATAAGCTAACATGACATGATCTCTTTCCCTTATTAGTTCACATGAGTAATTCATCAAGCACTTCTTGAGCATACCTACTCACATAACACTAAACAACAAGTAGACATCATAATTCAAATCCCCATTGATAATTTTAAGGTTTTTACATGGATTCTCATGATATTACATACATATCAATTAACATCACATGAAACGTATCATAAAACATAGATTAGAATCCCATTTAATCATTATAAACATGGATATAATCAAACCCAACATGGAATCCATGAAATCCATAAGCTTAAAGTTTAAAAATAGTTTCTTGGACTCCAAGGGTGGAAGGGACCCTTGGATGAACACTTCACATACCTTGATTACTACTTTCAAGAAGATTGAAGTGAGTTCTTGAGACATGAATTCTTGAACTTGATGAATCTAGGGCATGCCCTTGAAAGAGTTTATGAGTAAAAAATGAGATTTTACCTTATAGACTGATTAATTTTGGGTTAAGGCTGAATAAGCATGGGAAAAATGACCTATTTGCCCCTATAACCCATATTAAAATAATGCTGAATAGGGCTGCTCTCGCGTTGCGACTCCTAGTTAGGTCAAGTAGCCATCACGACGTGATCCCTATTGAGGTCAAGTAGCCATTGCGGCGCTACCCTTACTTGGGTTGACTAGCCCTCGCGCTATCATGACCTTTCACTATTTTGGGCATCCAAATTTGCCCTTACATTAGCCCAAAAAATATGAAACTCGCCTGAGATGACCTACAAGTGACCCTGATCATGAATCTATTTAAAAATTGACTAACTAAGGCCGAGAAGGTCAGAAATAAAATCCTCCAAATTTGAAAGGCTAAAATGATTCTAAGTTTTCATACTTAGCTAAAATTTTCTAAGTCTGGGACCCGTTTAACAAGCTTAAAGGACTGAGTTAAACTAAGAATTTTGCAGTTCTTACAATATCTCCCCCTTGGTAATATTCGTCCTCGAATGAGACTGACTAAGATGGGAGAACTGATCGACTGACTAAGATGGGAGAACTGACAGACTTTAAGTACGTACTAGACATACACAACTGAAACATGACTTCATGGCTGAGACTACTATTATACTGGAATTTCATACTGAATATACTTATCTGATGCATGATTTCATAACTGATATTACTGATAAGCTGAGTTTATATAATAAACATGCATGTCTGATGCATAAGTATATGACTGAACACGATTCATGAACAAATGATTGAATATGCAACGGTAACTGATACCAAGTTCGCGAGGAACATCTGATCATGGAACTGAGTAAGTTTTTATGGAAAACTGTTACCTTAGGCTGAGTCTGAGTTTGCAGAGAAGAGGTGAGGATACTTGGTCTGTATATCTACTTCTGCTTCCTAAGTAGCTCCCTCAACAAACTGATTTTGCCAAAGAACTTTGACTAGAGGGACCTCTCTATTCCTGAGTATGCGAATCTAATAGTCAAGGATTTTGACTGAAATCTCTTCAAAAGAAAGGCTATTCTGAATATCTATGTCCTCTATAGGGACTACAACTGCAAGGTCACCTATGCATTTCCTTAGAAAGGAGACATGAAACACTTGATGGACTGAAAATAAGTCTGAAGGCAACTCAAGCTCGTAAGCTACTTTTCTGAAACAACTAAGAATTCGGTAAGGATCGATATATCAGGGACTGAGTTTCCCTTTCTTTCCAAACCTCTTCACTTCTTTCATAGGAGATATTTTCAAATACCCAAAATCACTAATCTCGAACTCGAGATCCTTTCTGTGTACATCTGCATATAATTTTTGTTGGCTCTAAGTTGTCTTAAGCCTTTCCCTAATCAGCTGAACTTTCTCTAAGGTATCAAATACCAAGTCAGGCCCTACCACTGCGGCCTCACCCACTTTAAACCAACCAATTAGAGATATATACCTCCTTCTATTAAGCACCTTAAATAGAGCCATCTGAATGCTGGAATGATAGTTATTGTAATATACGAATTCAATCAAAGGCAAGTGGTCATCCTAACTACCTTTAAAGTAAAACATACACGATCGTAGAATATCTTCTAAAGTATGAATGTTCCTTTTTGCTTGACCATCTATCTGAGGATGAAAGACTGTACTGAGGTAAACTCAGGTACCAAGACCCTTTTGGAATGCCTTCCAAAAATGAGAGGTGAACTGGGCACCTCTATCTGAGATAATGGACAGCGGAACACCGTGCAATCTAACCAACTCCCTGATATAGAGTTTGGCATAATCCTCGGCTGAATAAGAGGTATGGATTGGTCGGAAATGAGATGATTTGGTCATCCTGTCTATGATGACCCAAACTGGATTATGCTGACGACGAGTACGAGGTAAACCCATCACAAAGTCCATGTTCACTTCTTCCCACTCCCACGTGGGAATGCTAAACTCCTTTATGAACCCACTAGGCTTTTGATGCTCAATCTTAACCTGCTGACATGTTAAGAACTTAGCCACAAACTCTGCAATGTCTCTTTTCATCCCACTCCACCAATAAATATCCCTCTAATCATGGTACATCTTAGTGGACCCTGGATGAATAGAGTAGCGCGCACCATGAGTTTCTACAAGAATTCGTTGTCTCAAGTCATCAATACTTGGCACACACAGTCGACCCTGACAACACAACACACCATCCTTTCTTTGGGATAAAACCTCTACCTTCTGATCTTTAACTGATTCTTTCAACTTGACTAGACTGGGATCCCTATCTCGCTTTTCCTTCACTTCAAAAACTTGGGATAATTCTAAACTACTCTGCACCCATGCACTACCTTCTGCTGAATCGACTAAGCAGGCAACTAGTCGGTCTAGCTGATGGACTTCCTGAACTAACTTCTTCTTATCATCATCCACGTGAGCAACACTGCCCATGAATATTCTACTGAGAGCATCATCCACTATATTAGCTTTGCCCGGATGGTATTAAACATTCATGTCATAGTTTTTCAACAACTCCAACTACCTTCTCTGATGGAGGTTTAGGTCTTTCAAAGAGAACACATACTGGAGGCTCTTATGGTCAGTGAACACATTAACGTGCACCCGATACAAATAGTGCCTCCAAATCTTTAAGGCAAACACTAATACTGCTAACTCAAGATCATGAGTAGAATAGTTCTTCTCATGGGGCTTAAGCTATGTAGAGACATAGGCTATGACCTTACCTCTCTATATCAAAACACACCCCAAACTGACTCTAGAGGTATCACAATATACCACAAACCCATCTTAAGTATCTAGTAGGGTCAAAACTAGAGCTGTAGTGAGTCAAGTCTTCAACTCCTGAAAACTCTTCCCATAAGAATCGGACCACTGGAATTTGACTTTCTTCTGAGTCAATCTAGACATTGGGGATGTAATAGATAAAAATTCCTCAACAAACTATCGGTAATAGCTATCTAAGCCTAAGAAACTCCTGATATCTGATGGAGAGATGGGTCTAGGATAGTTTCTCATTGCTTTGGTCTTTTGGGGATCAACTCTAATGCCACTACCAAAAATAATATGGCCAAGGAAAGCTACTAACCTTAGCCAAAATTTGCACTTACTAAATTTGGCAAATAGTTGATAGTTTCCGAAGGTCTGTAATACTAATTTGAGATGGTTTGCATGATCATGTTCACTACGGGAGTAGAAAAGAATGTCGCTTATGAAGACTATGATGAACATGTCCAAGTACTGCTTGATCACAGGGTTCATCAAATCTATAAAAGCTGCTGGGGAATTGGTAAGATCAAAGGACATGACTAACAATTCGAAGTAACTATACTGAGTTTTGAAAGCTATTTTTGGGATGTCAAATTCTCTAACTCTGAGCTGATGATAGAGTGATCTGAGATCTATCTTAGAAATATAGCTGACACCCTGAAGTTGGTCAAGCAAGACATCAATTCTGGGAAGGGGATACTTGTTCTTGATCATGACATTATTTAACTGACGGTAGTCAATACACGTTCTGAGTGAACCATTTTTCTTACACACGAATAGAACTGGTGCACCCTACGGGGACACATTGGGTCTGATGAATCCTTTATCTAGGAGATCTTTTAACTATTATTTTAACTTCTTAAGTTCTGCTAGAGCCATTTGGTATCTTGGAATAGATATGGTTTGAGTATCTGGAAGGAGATCAATTCCAAAATCAATTTCCATTTTGGGAGAAACTCTGGGAAGATCTTCGAAAACCATATCTGGGAATTCATATGCTAATGGAACTGACTCAAGACTGGGAGTTTCTAAACTAGAGTCTTTGACTCATACAAAATGATAGACACATCCCTTAGATATTACTTTTCTTGCCCTTAGGTAGGAAATAAGCTGACCCTTAAGTGATGAAGTACTATCCTTCACTCTAGTACAGGCTTATTCAGAAACTAAAACTAGAAATTCTATTTCTATAGTCGACTGAGGCATAGCAGAAATAAAGCCAATCCATGATGAGAATAGCATCGAAATCGGTCATCTCTAATTTGACTAAGTCTACTGAAGTGACTTTCCAAGATACCATAATCGGATAGTTCCTGTATACCCATTGGGGTATGATAGATTTACCCACTGGGTAGAGACTGAGAAGGGCTCTGCTAGAATTTTGAGACATACTCCAAAGTCAGAGCTATATAAGGAGTAATGAAGGGTAAAGAAGCTCCTGGATCAAGCAAAGCATAAATATATAAATGATAAACTTGTAACATATCAGTGACCACATTAGGAGAACTTTCATAATCTTATCGGTACTGAAGTGCATAGAGTCTGTTTGGGTATTTCCCACTGATGGCAACGGAATGCGGCACCCTATTGATTTGACGATCAAACTAAGTTGGGGGATGGTTATGCTGACCTTGAGATCCTGACTAGGGATAATTTCTGACTCTGTGGCCTGGCTTTCCATATCCGAAACATACATCACTAACAGCTCTGTAGATACCTTGGTGGTTTCTGCCATATTTTTGATAAAGGGGATTGGTTTAGGCACTGCTAACTCTATCATAGGGTTTAGGGCCTGATTCCCCATCTCCATTTCTATCTCTGAATTTCAGCACTAGAGCACTGGCTGAGGATAGAGCTAGAACCAAGGATTTTGGGTAGAACTGAGAACAATTCCCACCCTCTGACTTAGGCTGAGCGAATTAGAAACTACCTGTTCTTGCTCTCTAATTCTTTCTCTCCCTATTTCTATTCTTATCCTCCTCTATCTACTGAGCATGGACCATATGCCTGGTTATGTCCATCTTCTCAATCAACATTGCGGTTCTACACTCCTTAACCATACTCCTAGACACCCCAGACACAAACTTACACATCTTAGATCTGCTATCTACCACTACATAAGGAGCGTATCTAGCTAGTTGAGTAACCGTGAGAGAATACTCTTTCACAGCCATGTTGCCCTATCTAAGATTGATAACCTCTAACACCTTGGCCTCTCTCAGTTCTAGGGAAAAGAATCTATCTAGAAAAGTAGTGGTAAACTCTTCCCATTCTATGGACCCTGCATCTGTGGCTCTCTTATCTTTCCATTGTTTAAACCAAAAATGAGACATATCCTACAACTGATATGTAGCCAACTCGATACTCTCAACAGCAAGCACCGTCATAATATTCGTAACCTTCTGCACCTAATCAAGGAATTCCTATGGGTCCTCATCTGACTTTGACCCAGAAAAAAATAGAGGGTTCATTCAAGTAAAGTCTCTAATCCTGGCAGTAATAGTATTGGCCACTGGGTTAGCTAAAACAACAGCTGGGCATTCATTCTGGGCAGCTACAAAATAAGCTAGGGCGGTGAAAGCTGCTCTAAACTCAGTGTGAGAGACATGTTCATCCAGAGGATCTGGATGGATGGGCTGGGCTTCTAGCTGGTCTCCTATTTCTCTTCCCTTAGTCCTCTTTGGAGGCATATTCTGTAAACAAAAGAGAAACTTAGATTAGAAAGAGAGTTTAACTGGAGCTCATGCTCATTCGCAGAAAATAAATACTGAAAGAAAGAAAATTGCTCCTAAGACATCTCGTAGCCTCCCATCCATAAGTGTGGTATGAAACACACCCATGCACAAGGCTCTACTAGATACGACTTTCATACTTACTAGGACTCTATGGAAACTTAGGCTTTGATACTAAGTTTAGAATGCCCCGAGTCTGTACCCCGGATGCTACAGGGTGCTCATAATCTTGAAGGACCACAATATAACCCATGACTGGTACTTGCTACAATAATTGAATAACAATACTGTAATATGCAAAAAGTAGGAAGAAAGTGGCCATAAGGTTCAACACTGTAAATAGAACTAAATATGGTATAACAATACCAAAACTGAAATATCTGTCTGAAAATACTCTAGTCTGAAATACCTCTAAACTGTCTGAACTGTGGACTTAATAGGACAAGCCCCTAACTAACTCCAACTACTGAAAAAGAACTAATAACTAAAATACTGAAAGAAAATAATCATGTTCTCTAACTATGAGGACTCACTGCTAACTCTGACTGCTGAAAGTCTGAACCGCTAAGGGTGCCTGGGAGCCAATGCATCTGAACCTATGATATAAGACACCATAGAGCAAAAGAAAGGCATGCATCAGTACTTTGAATGTATGAGTTGCTCAGTGAGGTAGGCTAAAATACATGGGTTTATATGCCGGAACATACTAACTGGATATCATTAATATGTCTGAATGAGAGTACATGAATAAATACATATACTGTAACTAAAATCATGATAACACTGGATACTAAATTTGAATACTGATTAACTGATATCTGAGTATACTGATACTGAATTACTGATAACTAAATGACTGTATCTGATAGTCCTGAATCTGTGGAACTGTTCTGAGTTTTGAGCTAAACTAAGCAACTATATTTGACAGTCCTGAATCTGTAGAATTAAATGAAGTTCTATACTGAGACTAAATCTGAGACTAAGACTGTAGAAAGTAATTATCTAATTGACATATCCCTTCTCTAACTAATTTAGGGTCTAACTTGTAACCCCAGTTGGAAGGGTGTCAATACCGTGCCATAGGTAAGAATAAGTTGAGTCACCCTTATCTGGAAGGTACTTTGATAAGAACGATGGTACTCTCAACTGACAGGTAGATCACCTCATAAACCCTCAACTGGTAGGTTGGTGTCTCAACCTACGCTGGCTATATAGTTTTGGAACTCAAGGACTGTTTCTAAGGATCATACCCTCTGCTAGCAGGTGAGTCTCCATCCTTGGGTTCACTCGGTGCTGAATCCTACTCCCAACTGAATAGACACTGAACTGATTCCTAGACTGTACTAAGCTTGACTAAACTATTACTGATTTTACTATTTGACTGAACTAAACTGAGTTCACCGAGTTTCGTAGACTGACGGAATACTACCTAGATCTTCCTAAGTTCTGTAACTGACTGAAGCTCTAGGTAAAAATTTATGTTTATAGGTATTGATTACCCCCAGGACTCGATAGCATAAAAGGTAAATCATAGAATAAGCTTGAAAAGTATAATCATATGCACTTGTTCACAACTCATTCATGGAAATATTTTATCAAACACTTGAATGATATAACTTGCACATAAGCTAACATGACATGATTTCTTTCCCTTATTAGTTCACATGAGTAATTCATCAAGCACTTGGTAAGCATACCTATGCACATAACACTAAACAACAAGTAGACACCATAATTCAAATCTCCATTGATAATTTTATGGGTTTTACATGGATTCTCATGATATTACATACATTTCAATTAATCTCACATGAAATATATCATAAAACATGGATTAGAATCCTAATTAATCATTATAAATATGGATATAATCAAACCCAACATGGAATTCATGAAATCCATAAAATTGAAGTTTATAAATAGTTTCTTGGACTCCAAGGGTCGAAGGGACCCTTGGATGAACACTTCACATACCTTGATTACTACTTTCAAGAAGATTAAAGTGAGTTATTGAGACTTGAATTCTTGAACTTAATGAAACTAGGGCTTGCCCTTGAAAGAGTTTATGAGTAAAGAATGAGATTTTTCCCTATAGATTGATTAATTTTGGGTTAAGGCCTAATAAGGGTGGGAAAAATGACCCATTTGCCCCCATAACCCATATTAAAATAATGCTAAACACGGCTGCCCTCGGGTTGTAACTCTTGCTTGGGTCAAGTAGCCATCATGACGTGACCCCTACTTGGGTCAAGTAGCCATCACAGTGTGACCCTTACTTGGGTTGACTGTCCCTCACGACGTGGGGCTATCGCAACCCTCCATTATTTTGGGCATCTAAATTTGCCCTTATGGTAGCCCAAAAAATTTGAAACCCGATTGAAATGACCTACAAGTGACCCTGATCATGAATCAATTTAAAAATCAACTAACTAAGGTCGAGAAGGTCGGAAATAAAATCCTCTAAATTTAGAAGGCTAAAATAATTCTAAGTTTTGATACTTAGCTAAAAATTTTCTAAGTCTGGGACCCCCTTAAAAAGCTTAAAGGACTGAGTTAGTGTATGAATTTTGTAGGGTCTTACAATATTAGTGTAAACCTTAGAATTAATATTGGTATTGAGGATAAAATTGGATAGATATTTGTTGGGATTTTTGGTTGGTCATGGTTATGGGTTCTATTATTGTCTTTAATTTCTTATTGTTTTATCTTGTTATATGTTTGAAATTCATCTGACATAGGGTATAGGACGATTATGGTTAGGTATTGAGGGTGGTCTCCGATCTTAGTTGGACTCGAGGCACCCGACATTACTAGGCCCCATCTTGGGTCATGTTAGATTGGTATCAGAGTCATAGGTTCATGGTCACTTGGGAGACAACAAAGTCGTGTCTAGTAGTATCTCTTTTAAGTATGTGTAGCGGGCCACACTCAAAAGAGAGAGGCTACAAGGTAATTAGGAATATTTCTCTTTCTTGTGTTCTATTTTCAAGCATTAGAGTCTAAGGTCCTGGATTCTCCTCTAATTCCTATTTCTTTGATTTTTAGATCATGCCTTCTCAATGATCTAAAGTTCATGAATACTCTCATTTCCCAAGTGAGGACAATGCATATGGGACCCATTCTACTTATGGGGTCCATACCCAGTCTAGGGGTCCAGTTCCTGATTGTCCTTTTAGAGTTCCATCAGTTCCCTCTAGTCCATCTCAAACTCCTCCTACTGAAGTGACAAATGTAGAGTTTCATCAGTCCATTCATATGTTGGCACAATTGATAGCTTCTCAGTCTGAATGTGGTATTCCTGTTACTCCATCTTTTGAGGCCACAAGGGTTAGCCAGTTCATAAGGTTGAACCCTTTGAACTTTACTGGTGTTGAGGTGAAGGAGGATTCTCAAGGTTTTCTTGATGAGATAGGAAAAATCTTTTGTTTTATACATGCTACAAATATTGAGGGTGTGAAGTTTGCCGCCTATCAACTGAAGGATGTGGCATACTAATGGTACAAGGAATAGGATCAGACAAGGGGTAACGATGTTGAGTCATTTCTGTGGGAGGATTTTACTAATGTATTTTCTAGACCACTTCTTTCCTTAAGAGTTGAGAGAAGCTAAGACAGAAAAGTTTGATAATCTAAGGAAAGGTGAGATATTTGGCAAGGAATATGCCATAAAGTTTCACCAGTTCTCTCGGTATGCTACCGAGATGGTTTCTAGCATGAAGGCTAGAATGAGAAAGTTTGCTTTTGAGTAATCTAGAGAGTTAATATTAGAGAGTAAGGATGCCTTATTGATCAAAGACATGGATATCTCCAGGTTGGTTGTGTACATGTAGCAGGTGAAATAGGAGAGAGACAGGGCTAGAAGTTTAGGTTCTCTAAGCAGGGTGGTGGCCAACAACAGAGTGTCAGGGATAGTGGAAATTGGCCCAAGAAAACATGGGGCAATTCTGGGGCTTACTCGACGGCTAGTGCTCCCTACCCAAAGTCGTTGGGTGACAGGCATTTCCATAGTGACAACAACTTCAACGCACAGGGTTCCCAATCTCAGGCTAGTGAGGCTCAGGTAGCTCTATCATACCCTTCCTGCATATTTTTTGGTAGATTGTATTAGGGTTTCTGTGATGAGAGGAGCGATATGTGATTCAACTGTGGTTAGCCAGGGCATATACTTAGAAACTATCCTATTAGTGAGGTTGCTTTGGGGGCGAACAAGGTTCTAGTTGCTTCATCATCAGCTCCGGCACCAAAGAGCGCACTATCTAGTTTTGATACTATTTGGAACTTCTTTATACCCTCTCTACCCGGTAGGAGTTTGAGGAATTGCCTGATGTCGTGATTGGCATATTGAAACTCTTTTCCCATGATGTGTACTGCTTACTTGAATTAGGGTCCACTCTCTCTTATGTGACCCCATTTGTGGTCGTGCATTTTGGTTTTGGTTTGGAGTGTGTTTTGGACCCTTTTTCAGTTTCTACCTCGATAGCTGATTTGGTAATTGTTAAAAGAGTCTATAGGGGTATGTGGTATCTTTTGTTAGTAAGAAAACCGTGGTGGATTTATTTGAATTATGTATGGTGTACTTTGATGTCATCTTAGGGATGGATTGGTTGCACTTGTGCTATGCCTCTCTAGACCGTCGGACCCATAAGGTTGTCTTTAATTTCCCTAATGAGTCGGTGATTGAGTGGGGGGGTTGTTCCCTATATCCTAAAGGGAAATTTATATCATATCTTAGAGTTCGGAGATTGATCTCCATGGGGTGTCTCTATTATGTAGTTTGGGTTAAAGATTCTAACTCGGATGGTCCTTCTTTGCATTTCATCCCGGTGGTGAATGAGTTTCCTGAGGTCTTTCCTGATGACCTTATTGGTGTTCCTCCTGACAGGGAGATTGATTTTGGGATTGATCTTGTTTCGAACACTGGTCCAATTCTATTCCCCCATATAGAATGGCTCCAACTGAGTTGAAAGAACTTAAGGAGCAACTCAAGGATCTTTTAGATAAGGGTTTCATCCATTCTAGTGTGTCCCTGTGGGGTGAACTGGTGTTATTCATGTGTAAGAAGGATGGTTTCCTTCGGATATACATTGATTACTAGTAGTTGTATAAGGTAATGATAAAGAATAAATATTCTCTTCCAAAGATAGATGATTTGTTTGATGTGCTAAGTTTTTCTCCAAGGTTGATCTTCAATTCGGGTATCATCATTTAAATATTAGGGAGGTGGATATCCCTAAGACTATCTTCCGAACTCGGTATAGGCATTTTGAGTTCTTGGTGATGTAGTTTGGTTTAGCCAATGCCCCTGCGACATTCATGGATTTGTTAAATAGGGTCTTTCATTAGTTTCTGAATTTATTTGTCATTGTTTTTATAGATGACATTTTGGTGTACTATAAGAGTAAGGTGGATCATGTCGATCATCTCTGCATGGTGTTGCAGACCTTGAAGGAGTAGTAGTTGTATGACAAATTTTTGAAATGTGGCTAATGACATTGCTTGCAAGCTATGGTCGGTATGACGATACCACTTCATAATGCCTTGTTAATTAACTTTTGGTATTGGTGGTTTGGTTATGTGCAAATGGTTTTAATTGGACAATAATGTCAGGATGTGCTAGCTAACTATAAAGGCGTGATTCCAATGTACAGACACTGGAAACTTATGTTTCTCGATATGAGGGTTTGTCATGGTGACCATATGCTTGTGGGGTACTCGGGAATCCCCTAAGTTTATATTTGTATATATGTAGCATCTAGGGCGAAGGATACATGGGAATCTACAACACCTATGATATCTCTGGTTCGTGCAGCTACACGCGCTGGGCCTATTCATGGGGTAACACTAGACCTATATAGCCCATGGGTGGTTTTAGGACGGTTAAGCTACACAACCCGGGTTAAAGATTCAAATGCATAATAAACCTGGCTCCCTTTCTCAAAATGATATATATATATATATATATATATATATATATATGTATGAATGTGATTACATTTGTATATTTAATTTGGTTTTGAATAATGGCATTACTTTATTTTAATTCCTGAGTGCATGCTAGTGTTCACCCGCTAACCCATCTTTAGGCTCTGTATCCCCACGCGATGCAGGAACTGACCATACTACTCCTCCTACTCAGTGACTTGGATTCGAGGATAACATTGGTGTCAAAATGAAGTGGTAAGCTTACATACTCTGAAAGACTCTATTTCATGCTATGGATATTTTTTCATACTTTTGTTTATTTTTTATATCTTTACCATGTATGTACACTGTGATTTGGATAGTTTGATAGTTCTTTGAGTGAACCGAGTTATATTCTATTATTTATATGTTGATTTACTTGTATCAATCATTGATTAATGATATTTGTCAAGCCTCATGAATGAACTGGTAGCTTGAATTAATGATTTGCACATTGAACTTGAAGTGAGTTATTACATAACTTTTCGCTATAATAAGATGTTTTTAAAGTAATTATAAACTAGATTGGTTTTATGAGTTACTAGGGTTGTGTTTGACCTTAAATCAAGTATTTAGGTTTGTATAAATGTGATCTGGTGTGATTTTCCTGATTTGGATGATATTCTAAGGGGATCGTTATGACTAAAGTCTGACTTAATTAGGGTATTAATTGCTTTGTTTGTTTTTTGGTAAAATATTTATTTTTGGGGTCATTAGTGAAACAACTGGGCGGTTCTTAGTTAAGGGTAGGATTCAATGGTGAGAAAGTGGTTAATTAGTAATAATATCGTATTGTGGGTTAATTATTTATCAGTGAGAAGTGATCAGAATTGAATAAACCCTTATAGTGAGAGCTTGGCAAAATGAGTAGTAATTGATGATATGACATTAAGTAATCAAATTTGTATATTGTATGAGTTCATGTTTGATTCTGGATTTTGTATTATGTTTACATGATTTAACATTTTTCATCCAATGATGTCTACTAGTACGTGTGATTGTACTGATACTACTCTTGCTATACCTTTTTGGGTATAGCCTGAATGCAGGACCAGTTGGTGTTTTTGTTTGATATAGATAGAGATCTCCAACAACTTTCATCTTCTCTGTCCATGGTGGAAACAAGTCTTATGTACTTACTATTCCCTTTAGCAGCTCTTGTACATATTTAGAATAGGTCCTCAGAGAAAGTATTTTTATTTATGGTATTCTTGAAAAAAGTTGTATTATTTATAAAATTTTTAAATATTTAATAAAAATTATTTATAACCTCGGAATATATTTTTAATAGGTGGTATATGTTCTCCTACCTAGGTGGATTAGAGTGGGTATCTGAGCCTAGGTTATTAGTCTCATTTGTACAAGAGCAAATGTCGAGTAGAGTATTGGGGATTAGTGTATAAATGTTCACATCAAATTTTTGGAAAGCTATGAGGCATTCTAGTAATTTACTCATTTCTTCCTTCCTTTTTGTGGTGTCCTAAGGATTGTCTGTATGGGATGAGTCAAATTGGTATCTCTTAATTCCAATTGATATCTCAACCATCCCAATTGGGACCACATGAATCCCATTTGATAACTCAGACAACTAGTCCAAACTATACTGATATGCGGATGATCAACTAGTAGTCGCCTAGAAGGTAGCACTTAACTGAGTGTTTTAGAAAGCAAGGGCTATGTTGAGATGACTATTTGTGGAAATTTTCTAACTTGAGTTTTGTGTAAGTTGAAAGCTTAACTGATTGTTGTAAGAGTCTGTGACTAAGTGAAATGATTGTCAATTGACTAAGTGTTGTCGATAGTGAACATGAAGGATACATGATGTAAGTGAATTTTTGATGCTTGAGTTCTAACCACTGAATAAAGTACATGTAAAGGTGGTAAATAAAATTGACTAGGTTTTAAAGTCTTCCTTGTTTTAAGCGTTTGCTAAATGAATTACCTAAGTATGATAAGGTTTGAATGTTCATGGAAACCTGAAAGTGTTCATTGATATTTGATTTTACTTGAGAATTGGAGTGTATATTAGAGATTTTGTTAATTTTTAACCTTCTAAGTTTATGGTTTTTGATCTTAGATTTATATGTAAAATGTTGTAGTGGTTAGCTTATAGCATTATGTGGGAATGAGAAAAGAGGAACGTAGGAAACAAATTACGGGGTCATTGCCCTCGGGTTGCCATAGCGACAAGTATTTTGCTACTGCAACCCCAAAATAGAGGAAATATTTCTGCTATAGTAAGGTCGTTGTAACTAGAGGGGTTCCACTTTAGCGGGAGCACGTGCAGTGTCCAACCATGTTCTGCATTCCTTCCACTATCCTTCTGTAAATAATTATAAGTTGATAGTCAGTAAGTAAGTCGATAGTCAGTAAGTAAGTTGGTTTGTAACTTTAGAGAAGAGATAATAACTTTGCATTCAATTCATATATCATTAAAATAAATTATTCAAGATGCAGTAAAATAAAAGATTGTTTGTTACAAGTGCCAAATGGGGGCATACCAATTTCAGTAGCAACAATAAAAATAGAGGAGAGAGAGCAAGATAGTGTGTAAGCTAGGGATTTAGTTGGAGGCCCCATTGTCATTTAGGCTCAAGGAACTGGAGCCCTACTCTTCCATCTCACTTAGAAATAAGAACTCTGGCACCTCTTGGTAGAAAGGTTAATTTTTAATGATGGATGGTGCACCTGAACATAATGCCATGGACTTCCACACCCAAGCAAGAACATGATCTTGGAAGTGCCTCTTCTTTTTCTCCACATCCAACTTCCTTCGAAGCTATACAGATACCTGAGCTGGGTTTAATGGGGATATGGATCTAGAAGGATCAAAACCATAGAGAGGCAAGTAGGGCCGCTTCAAATAACTCCTTATGATGATCATATCCTCTTAAAGTCACTCATAAGACACAGGGGTTGTGTGGGAGGTGTACCTATTATGGCCCGAGACTACCCTCTGGTCGTAAAATAGTGCTTAAGGTCAAAACTAACTCCAACCTAACCCATGGCCTGAAAAAACACCAGGAGTATCAAAATTAATGGATAATAACACTTATGTGTAAGCTTAATTGAATAATGCGATAAACATTCTAAAGAAAACCAATAAATAATAACCAAATTTGTGGTCACAAGTTAAACATCTAATTATAAATATGAAAAGCTCTAGTATGAGAGTTTCTGGGATAATCCCCCAGCTAACTCTAACTGTCTGGAAACTGGGAACGAGAAAGACAAAAGGAAATGCTCACACTGGCCCTCGCATAATGAGGACTCACCAAAATGCTGCTACTGGTACAATAAGTGATCGTACTAGGAACAATTCTAATATTGAGCCTTAGAACCTATATTATGAGACAATATATCACAAAAGAAAGTATGTGATTAGTACTTTGAATGAACTGAGTATGTGAAATAGGAAATAACTGATATAAGCTGCACATGGTACTGTACCATGATAAACTAATGCAAGACCAAGTAATGAACATATGTTGTATAATGAACTTAATAACTGAATACAAGGTCATGTCAGAATCTAGATTTGAGATGTGAATTATGAATTGTACAGTGGGAGCTGCGAATAATCAATATATCTAATCTGAGCTAACTAGGGTCCAACCCATAACCTGAGCTAGAAGGGTGTTCAGTACATTGCTAAGAGTACGAACAGATTGACTAAACTGATGTCGAAAAGAACTAAAGTGTCAAGACTGGTCC
The DNA here is from genome assembly GCF_002878395.1 of Capsicum annuum. NCBI lineage: Eukaryota > Viridiplantae > Streptophyta > Magnoliopsida > Solanales > Solanaceae > Capsicum > Capsicum annuum. Next base: position 254,611,967 of record NC_061113.1, read on the forward strand.
GATGGGTGATCTTTTAGAACCTACAATGGTTCCATAGTTATGGACTTAAGGACTTCTACTAAAGGTCCCAGTCTAACTAGCAGATGATCCTTCATCCCTACGTCTGCTCGATACTAAGTACTACTCCCAACTTAATGACACTAATATCTTAATGCTCAATGCTAATAATAATCTGAAGAGTGAAAGTAACTACATTATCTAAAAGCATTCATAGCATGTAAACTAGGTGATATGTTACCTAAAAGTATATACATAAAATCCTAGGTCAATGGGTGCTCATAATCCACCATCTCAAAAAAATGCAACTATTATGCCAATTCCATAAACTGAATGAATTTAAGTAAAATAATGAATCAAGTCTAACACTTTTTTCATAATATAAATAGGGTCTGTGATAATGGTTATGTTATAATACTAAAATTCATGATAAAACATAGATTACTACTCAATAACACCATGGGACTGAGAAATCAAAGAATTTGACATCATCCATAAACCATAACTTAGGAAGAAGGAAATGTACTGGAGAATTGGGTTAACTTACGGAATTAATAGGTAAAAATTTATCCATTGATGAAATCCTACATAACTGAAGATGATAATCCTAAATAATTCTTTCGAATCAGTATCCTGAAGAAGATGAACCCTAGCTCTGCTTTGGGTAAAGAAATCACCCCATTTTCCTATTTGAAAATAAGTGTCAGGAGTTTTTATGAGTAACAGGTATTAGGGTAATATTAAACCCAATAAACATCCTTAAAATACGTAAAAAAACGTATTTTTGATGTTAAAAGAATGGTAAAAGACTGATATGCCCCTTCTTGAATTCAAAATTGGAAACTACTGGGAGGAACGTATGAAGCTTTCTCACGATAGTGGGACCAACCTACGATTGTGGGTTGCACTCATGGTTGGAATATGGATGATAGATCTCTAAACATGATCATACAAACCTTGGTATGATTGTGGGATCTATCTACGGTCGTATCTTTGTTCATAGGTTTGAATGTTAAATCAAGAGCATCTGTGGGATACACGGTCGTGCCTAGGATTGTGGTTCCCTCTTGTGATTGGGTAGTACACTTGAGAACCTTCAGATGTTGGGGTTTTATATATCATATGATACCATTGTACAGTCTTACAATGTAACAACAATCGTGGTTTGACTCGTGGTATCTCACTGCAGACCAGTGCTTCACTAAAAAGACCATAATTTTTACTCTGATGCCGGATTAAGGTAAAACTGGATGAGTTAGAAAGATAATTCAAATATATATAATTTGGCGGGTCTTGAGATCAAAATTACTACATAATATAGAAGTTATAATCATTTAAACCAGATCATTTCTTAAGTAATCAATCAGTAAGAAAGGTTTTGACTTGGTCAAGGGGTAGGAGTTTTTTGTGGCCTTGGTACATTGGCCAAATTCCTTATCATTCTATTAAAACTTAATTTTAATCCTATATGTACTTGAAGCATGGTTCTAGCCTTGTCTTGGATTTTCTGAGGTGTGTTACAATATTTTTCCATTAGGGTCATTCGTCCCCGAATGAAAACTAACTATGCTAAAGTCTTAAAGGAAAGAATTGCAATTCCCATGCTGAATTTCTACGAGCTAAATATTGAAATGATAACTAAGTTTGTAACTGAAACATGGACTGAACCAAACTTTTGAATGCATGTTATGATGGGGGACATGAGACAAAAAGAATTAATTAGTTAAGGGAATAATATTACCTTAAGCTGGAACTGAGTTCGAAGGGAATGATGAGGGTACTTGGTTATTATATCTATCCCTATTTCCCAAGTAGCTCCCCCAACCGACTGATTTTGCCACTAAACACTTATCGAAGTGACCTCCTTATTCCTTAACTTACAAACTTGACAGTCAAGGATTTCAAATAGGACTTTATTTTAAGAAAGGCTATCTTTCTTACCTACACTCTCTAAGGGCATGAACAATGCGGGATCACCAATGCATTTCTTTAATAAGGAAACATGGAAGACTGGATGCACTGATGCTAAGTTTGCAGGAAACTCTTACTCATAGGCTATATTGCCAAAGTGACCTACAACCTTATAAGACCAACATAGCAGGGATTGAGATTTCTTTGCTTCCTAAATATCTCCACCCCTTCATAGGTGAAACTTTCAAGTAGACAAAATCGCCAACAACAAACTCAAGTTCCCTTCTCCTCACATCTGCATAGGACTTCTAAGGACTTTGAGCCGTTGTCAACCTTTCTCTAATCAAACTAAACTTTCTCTAGATTCTCATGAACTATAGATGGCCCTATTAATGTAGCTTCACCAACTTCAAATGAACTAATAAGAGATTGATATATCCTACCATAAAGTGCCTCAAATAGGGCCATCTGAAAACTAGAATAATAGATATTATTATACACAAACACGATAAAAGGTAGATGATCATCCCAACTACCCTTAAAATCGATCATGCATTCTCTTAATATGTTCGCTAAAGTCTAAACGGTCCTTTCTGCCTGACTATCTATCTGTGGGTGAAAAGATGTAATGAGATAAACTTGGGTACCAAGACCTTTCTAAAACGACTTCTAAAATTAAGATGTAAACTAGGTACCTCTATATAAAAAGATAATTAAAGGGACTCTATGCAATTTCAACAACTCCCTAAGATAAAGTTTAGCACAATCTTCGACTGAATCTAAAGTGTTAACTATCAGGAAATTGGTCGACTTAATCATTCAGTCCATGATAATCCAAATAGAATAATGTTATTGATGAGTGCAATACAACCCTATAATGAAGGCCTACCTCTCACTTCCAGATAGAAATACTAATGTCCTAAAGCTTGTCACTATGTTTTTGGTGCTCAACTTTAACCTACTGGCAAGTTGGACACTTAGCCATAATTTTGCAATATATTTCTTCATACCATTCCACCAGTAGATTTACCGCAAATCATTGTACATCTTTGTGTCTATTTGATTAATAAAATATCGAGAACCATAAGCATTCGCTATCTCAAGTCATCTATATTTGGAACACATAGTCTACCCTAATAGTGAAGAACACCATCTCTCCCTTGGAAAAAAATCTCAACCTTCTAACTTTGGACCACTGCTTTCAACCTAAGTAGAATAGGGTCACTATATTTCTTTTCTTTAACATCGGCAACCAAAGAGGATTTAAAACTATTTTGAACCAAAATACTACCTTCCGCTGAGCCAACCAACTAAACTCCAAATATGGCAATCTATTAACCTTACGAGCTAGTTCTTTCTTGTAATCCTCTACATGAGAAACACTTAATAGATATAATATGCTAAGGATGTCAACCACAACATTGGCTTTACTCAGATGGTACAAAATACTCTTATCACAATCCTTCAACAACTCTATCCATCTTCTCTAACAGAGATTTAGATATTTCTGACTGAACACTTATTGGAGACTCTTGTGATTGGTGAACACGTCAACATGAACCCCATAGAGGTAATGCCTCTAAATATTTAAGGCAAAAAAAATTGTTTTCAACTCAAGTTTATGAGTTGGGTAGTTCTTCTCATGAGGATTGAGTTGTTTTGAGGCATCTGCTATAAATTTTCCCCGATCCATCAACATATAACCTAGTCCAACCATAGAGGCATCATAGTATACTATAAAACTATTTGAGCTATCGAGCAAAGTTAAAACTAGAGCAGTGATGAGTCGAGTCTTCAACTCCTGGTCTTCTCACAAGAATCGAACCACTAAAGTTTGACTTTCTTCTGAGTTAGCCTGGACATGGGATAAACAATTTAGGAAAATATTTCAACAAACTGCTTGTAGTAACTGGTTAAGCCTAAGAAATTCTTAATATCTGCTAGATAGATGGGCCTAGGCCAACTTCTCATTGCTTAGATCTTTTGAGGATTAACCCGAATACCCTCATATGAAATAATATAAATAAGGAATCTTACTAGTTTCAACAAAATTTTACACTTACTGAATTTGGAAAATAACTGGTAATATTTAAGAGACTGTAAGATAGTCCTCAAATGATCTGCGTGTTCATCCCTATTTCAAGAATAAACGAGGATGTCATCTATAAATACAATGACGAACAAGTACAAGTAATCTTCAACACCCTGTTCATTAGGTCTATAAAATCTATAGGGGCATTAATTAGTCCAAAAGACATAATAACATATTCAAGGTGACCATATAGAGTTTTGAATTTTTTCTTAGGAATGTCATATTCTCTGACTCTAAGCTGATGATAACCTGATCTAAGGTCTTTCTTAGATAAGCAATTTACACCCTGAAGTTGGTTTAATAAGTCATCAATCTTAGGAATGGGATACTTATTTTTGATTGTGACCTTGTTCAACTAAGGATAATTGTCACGACCAGAGGCTAACCCTAGTTGTAACACGGTTCTTGAAACTATCAGTGATCCCAAGCTAACTAATGAACTGGTATACTACTTGAGCAACTATTTAATAATTAAATAGCTAGTTATGTTGTGCAAAAACTTAATCATAAGGAATCTAAATAAGTATGTAACTGATAAAATTTTACAATTCGATAAAGCTGAGGAAAGAACTCAAATTACATGATTGACTCTAACTGACATCTATGAAACCTCTACTATACTGACTATAGATAGCTGGGACATGCCTCTAACTACTACTAATCAATACATATGGAAAATCAGAAATACAACATACTATATGAACTAAATCTGATTGTAGTCCCCAAAATAAGAGAACTCCTCACCTGCTGGCTGGAAGCAACAACTGTCTGATTATGATGCTTACGCTATAAATGGTACCTACATTATGAGACAATGTACCACATAGACATATATGTGGATCAGTATTTTGGAAATGTACTGAATAAGTAAGGGTGAATGAAATAAGTAAAACTAAGTTCATACGTGATCTTAAAACATGCATGCTAAGTGTAAGTAGACTCTCCAAGAGACTAAAATAAGCCGAAAAATGATATATCTTAAAATATGATTAACCAACAAAATTTGATAAGATGGTGAATCACTAAGTTTAGTTTCGTAAAATATTTACTTTTGTAGAATAAGTAGAATTGTAGCTGGGATATGGTAAAACATGAATACATGAACATACAAAACCAAACATCTATGTACTGAGCTGGCTTGATTAACTGAATAACTGATGTCTGAGTGACAGAATGATTGAAATCTTAGTAAAGAGATAACTAGCACCTATATATAGAGTAACTGATATATGAATATGTACTACTAATATCCAAATACTGGATAGCTGATAACTGAATACTGATAATCTAATACTGAACTGTACTTAGTCTGAATAACTGGGCTGAAACTGTGGGGTATTGTGTATATAATATAAGGACTAACTGAACCACATGAGATAACTAAGCATAAATTCATGAAAACTATAATTTATGAGAATGCAAGACAAGTGTATATCTGTTATGTTACTGAGATAAATCTAAAATTTGAAAGACTAAAAACTATAAAAAGGGATATCTGAAAGTCTGTACACTTAGTGAAACAAACTTGAACTAAATATTCACTGAATACTATAATGAGATTAAGGGAGATTTTATCTAACCAGCATGCTCTAATCTAAGCTAATTAGGGTTCAACTTGTAACCCCAATTGGAAGGGTGTTAGTACCGTGCCATAAGTACTAACACTGGCTGTGTGGATCCACTAAACTGGTGTCCCGAAGGACCAGGGTATCAAGCCTAAATTGACGGTTCACCCCTGAGAGGAATCCTAGCCTAAACTGATGTGTGTCTCCTTATGTCCTATGCTGGCTATATAGTTTTGGAATATAGGGATTGCTACTAACGACTCTACTTAAATGACGAGGAAGTCACCAACCCTACTACTTCCAATTGAACTGACACTGGAATCACAAGCTGGTGCATGCACTGATAACTAATAAGCTCAGGTTATAGTATGCTGAAAATAATAGTGCATGCATAATCTTGAAGAAATCATGAACATGTGATCAAATATATTTAACATGAAATAAGTATTGGTGGGTTCCTTATAAAAATAATGATCTGAACATGGTGATAAAATCATGACTCAAACTGACTTGTTACTTGAAAACACAATTATGTAAAAAACACATAGGTATCGGGCGTTCATAACCCAACAAAACTGATTGATCATAAAAAATACGATATCAAACTTGAAATACTGTAATAAGTGATCATGGTTCAAAAACCCAAACTTGGTATTTCATCAATCATGCAAAAATAATAACCTTAAACATGAGAGTATTTTGAACATGAGGAAATAATAGGATTACATGGCTAAATTCATAACTTAGGGATTTATCATGAAATTTTCTAGAATAAGGCATGGAAAATTGAATACTTAGGACATAAGATAACCAATCTTTTCATGGGATCACACTATGTCATGAATTGAGTCAAATTACTAAGGAGAAACATGATTTAAATGCATTTTGAACATATTCAACTTCATAATAATGGAAAAATTCATACTTTAAATCAAATAAAGGTTTTTGGGCTCCATAGGTGAAAGGGGACCTATGGATGAACTCCCACATACCTTAATAGATGATTTCTTGAGGATTTTCTGGAGGGTTTCTTGAACTTAGGATACTTGAACTCTTGTGTCCTTTATAGAAAATCTTGAACTTTGTTCATGGTGGGGAAGGGGAGCATTTTTACTTGAGGAATTTTGAGGAAGATTGGAAAATAATGCCCCTTTGGATGCTATAAATCTTCCTTTGGACGTTTGGGGTTGAGGGGAAAGGACTAAAGTTCCCTTTGACACCTAAGAAGTTGAAACAATGTGGTAATAGACCTTGCTTTGTGTCCCTTAGCCTGAGGGAGTAGCCCTTACGATGCACGCTCCATTCCAGCAGTGTAAGCCCCGTGGCGCGGGCTTATCACGCGCACTCACTGCCTCTAACAAAAATGGCTATAACTTTTTGGTCAGATATCAGATTAAGCCAAATTTGTATCGTTGGAAAGCTAACTCAATTTTCTACAATTAGGTAGACCCTTGTAGAATCGAATACCAAAAGTAATTCCTATGAACATTTTTCACCTCGAAAGCACTTCACACACTAGGATAATGATCATGAAACATGTATTAACATACAAATCACGGGATTATTCACACACGTAGGAATGATGCTTCAAAATCTAGCCTAAAAATGTGGGGTGTTACATTATCTCCCTCTTGGAATTATTCATTCTCGAATAAGACTAGTTAGACTGAGAGTAATAAGACGACTGAGATCATATTCTGAACATGCATGACTTGGAACATGAATGCATAACTTAGTCTGAGCATGATACATCAACTACACTAATTTCATAAATACATGCAATGACATGAGAATGGTTATAAAGCTGAGATAGAAATGGGAGAGTCAATTTATGAGTAACCATTACTTCAAGCTGGATCTTATTTCGTGAAGAAAACATGAAAGGTTTAGGACATTAATACTTGGGTTATTACAATACATCCCCCTTTTGGGATATTTTATCCCTCGAATAATGCTGACTTTTCTAAAATGCTAAGGAAAGAGTGAGTAATGCACGGGTCACTTACGAACTTAATCATGACTAAATATCTAGAATCTAAAATTGATGTATGAACTGAGCTGAATTTGTAAATTACCTAGATGCAAGAAAATCACCTCTTGGAATATCCATATTTATGAGACTCCGGATAGTATGACTAGATGGAAAGATGGAAAACCATAGGAACTTGTCTGTCTGACTGCTAGACATGATTGCTGGCTATATAGACTGAATCGTACTGAAAGCTTATACTAAACTATACATTCCACTTCCAAAACTACACTTTACTTGAGGCTACTTAAAATATTTACATGGGCACTAGTAACTCTATCTACAGAAGTTTGAGTTGAACTGAATTCTCTCACTATGATCAAGCCTACTCGAATCTACAAGTGCACACATAACACTGTGATATTAGCCCAAACCATGAATTCAATACCCCATGCGTTTTCACCACTTTTCATCTCAAGAATAATTCTTCTTACTACTTTAACAACTAAATTCAACCCCTTACCAGGAAATTCATTAACGCACAATGCATTCATCCACTTATACACCAACATGACATTCAAGACTATCTTCATAACCATATATGAAATTATAGGCAAACAACTACAAAAGCATCTTTCTTACATTCTCTAAACCTTTATCAATAACAACTTTCTTGCACTATTCTTAAGAAGACACGCATGGAATTCTCAATTAACCATGACATATACAAGAATCTTAACCTTTATCTTCCTTCAACCTTATAACCTTATGTAAAACATGCATACTATAAATATTTTTAACGAGGAACATTTAATCTTTCTCATCTAAACAATTACTCATCACCATTATCATTACATAAGGAGAGGTCACTGAAAGGTTAGGACATAAGGACCTGAAACATGAATGAACACTATGTATAACACGGACACTTAATTGAGGCCTGAGGAATAAAGTATCAAAAGCATGAATTCATCAAAGAGAGTTAAACTAAGGACATACATGAGATAATCTGAGTTTCACTTGTCATTAAGAGTGCACCCTTAGTTATGGGAACTAAGCATACTGTAAAGCATGAGTACATGATTCATGAGTTGCATGACCTAAGTTTGGTGCCACAACAGATTGGTTATTATAGGTGGTCATAAACTAGGATAAGGCTGCTATCGATTACAGTCCTTCTTCCATTAGTTCTTTTTGGAGGAGTATTCTATAAATGTATAGAGAATTAGTTATAAAAAAGTTCTAATAGAGCTCACACCCTATCACATGATATAAATATGAAAGAAGTGAAAGTTTTCCTAAAATGTCTTATAGACTCTCACTGATAAGTATAGCATGCTTCACACTTATAAATAAGACTCTATTTAATACGACTATTAGACACCCTAGGACACTTTAAACCTGTGGATCTAAACCCAAGTTTATTACAAACAGAGACCACCCCCTAGTTGTAACAGAGTGATTAGAGTCATAATTGCAAGATAACCTATGGCTAGGTAAAAACTAAGAGTCTAGAAAATAATAGATAAAAATACTCATGGGGAAGATGAATTGAATAATGAAATAAATATTCAAAAGAAAAATTGATCAACAATAATCGAATCTGAGATCATAATTTGAATCTAACTATAAGTCTGAAATACCTTTACTAAGATGAGTTGATAGTACAAGCCCCTAACTAACTCTAACTATTTGAAAACTAGGAAGGACAAAGACAATAAAATGCTGACACTAGCCCTCTTATGATGAGGACTCACCAAAATGTTATTGCAGATACAGTAAGAAATCATGCTAGGTGTAATATGGATACCAAGTGTTAGAATCTATATTATGAGACTATGTAGCACAAAAGAGAGTAAGCAATCAATAGTTTGAATATATTGAGTATGCGAGATAGGAAATAACTAATATCAGCTGAACATGGTACATGTAACATAATAACTAATAAAAAACCAAGAAATGAACATATGTTGTCTAATGAAATAAATAATTGAATACAAAACCATGCAATAGGTGTAAATTATGAACTAGAATGTAAGAGCTACTTATAAGTGACATCAAGGCTTGTATGATCATGTTCAAAGTTATCTCATCAGATCGTGAATCCAACAGATGCTCCTAATTTAACCTAACTTTGAACATGATCATACAAGCCTTGATATCGTGGTTCCCTCTTGTTGTTGGGAGGTACAATTTTCAAATTTTATATGTAGGGGTTGTCTCGATCAGATGATACCATTGTACTGTGGTACAATGTAATCAAGATCGTGTTTTGGCTCATGGTATCTCACAACAAATCAGTGTTTAACTAAAAAGACCATAACACTTTAGTCTAATGTTGGATTAAGGCAAAACTAGATGCTTTGGAAAGATAATTCAATTATCTATCAGTTGGTGGGTCTTGATATCAAACTTACTTCAAAATCCGGAAGTTATGGTCATTTCAATTTGATTATTTTTTAAGGAATCGATTGGTAAGGAAGGTTTTGGTTTGGTCAAGGAATAGAAGGTTCTTATGGACTTGGTACATGGACAAATTCCTTCTCATATTGTTAAAACTTGATTATTAATCCTATAGGTACTTGAAGCATGGTTCTAGCATTGGCTGGGATTTTTAAGGGTTTTATTAATTTCCCCCTTGAGATCATTCAACCCTATAAAAAAACTAACTACGGTAAAGTAATAAGGAATAGAGATGTAATTTACACACTAAATTTTTATGAGCCAAATATTTACATGATAATTGAGTTTGTAACTGAAACATGGACTGAACCAAACTCATGAATACATGTTCTGACTTGAGAATAGCTACACGAGACAGGAAGAATTAATTAGTTAAGGAAAACTATTACCACAAGTTGGAACAAAGTTCAAAAAAAATGGGGGCACGTGGTCATCATATCTAGCTCTATTCCTATGTAACTACATCAACTGACTAATTTTGCCGCGAACCTTTACCAAAGTGACCTATTTATTCATTAGCTTATGAACTTGACCGTCAAAGATCTCAACTAGGACCTCTTCGTAAGAGAGACTACCTTTCACATCCATACTCTCAAAGAGCATATCCAATGCCGGATCACCAAAGCATTTCTTTAACAAGGAAACATGAAAGACTGGATGCAGTGATGTTAAGTGTGCAGGAAACTCTAACTCATAGGCTACATTGCCAAAACCAACCATATAAGGAACAACATAGTAAGGACTAAGCTTTCTATGCTTCCTAGATCTCTTCACCCCTTTCATAGGTGAATTTTTTAAGTAGATAAAATTGCCAAGAACAAACTCAAGTTCCATTTTTCTCACATTTGCATAGGACTTCTGACGACTCTTATTTGTTTTCAGCCATTCTTTAATTAGGTAAACTTTCTTAATAGCCTTGTTACTTGAATTAGGCCCTATTAATGTAACTTTACTAACTTTAAACCAACCAATAGAAGATCTAAACCTCCTACCATAAAATTCCTCAAATAGGGCTATTTGAATACTTGAGTGATATCTATTATTATATGCAAACTCAATCAATGGTAGATAATCATCCCAACTACCCTTTAAATCAATCACACATTATCTAAATATGTCCTTTAAGGTTTGAATGTTTCTTTCTTCCTGATCATCTATTTGCGAGTGAAAAGTTGTACTGAGATGATCTTAGGTACCAAGACCCTTTTGAAACATCTTCCAAAATTGAGAGTTAAACTTATCTTTATCTGAAATGATAGTTAAAAGATCTCCATACCATTTCACCAACTACCTAAGATAGATTTTAGAATAATCCTTGGCTAAATATGAAGTGTTAATTAACAAAAAATGGGTTGACCAAGTCATTCGGTCCACGATAACCCAAATAGAATTATTCTATCAACGAGTGTGAGAGAACCCTGTCATGAAGTCCATATTCACTACCTCCTACTTCCAGGTTGGAATACTAATGTCTTGAAGCATGCCGCTAGATCTCTGGTGCTCGACCTTAAACTATTGGCAATTTGGATACTTGGCCACAAATTTTGTGATATCCTTCATCATATCATTCCTCTAATGAAATTCTGACAAATCATGGTACATCTTAGTGGCTTATAGGTAAATATAATATCACATACCATGAGTCTCTACTAGAATTCATTGTGTTAAGTCTTCTATATCTGAAACACATAGTCTGCCCTAATAGTGAAGAACATCATCTCTCTTTCCCTTATGGGAGAAAACCTCAACCTTCTGACTCTGGACCGTTGCTTTCAACCTAAGTAGAATAGGATCACTTTCTATACCTTAACCTTAATAGCCAAAGAGAATTTTGAACTATTTTGAACCAAAATACTACCTTTTGTTGAGTTAACCAACTGAACTCCTAGTCTAGACAATCTATAAACCTTACGAGCTAGTACTTTCTTCTCATCCTCTATATGAGCAACATTTTCCATATATAATTTGCTAAGGGAGTCAGCCACCATATTGGCTTTACTTGAATAGTACAAAACACTTGTAAGATTATCCTTCCATAACTCTAACCATATTTTATGATAGAGATTTAGATATTTCTGATCGACCACATACTGTACACTCTTGTGATCGACGAACATGTCAACATCAATTCCATAGAGGTAATGCCTCCAAATCATTAATGAAAAAATAACTGTTGCTAACTCAATATCATTAGTTGAGTAATTCTTCTTATGAGGCCTGAGATTTCTAGAGGCAAATGCTATAAGTTTTTCCCATAAAATCAACACACAACCAAGTCCAACCCTGGAAGTATCAAAGTATACTACAAAATTATCTAAGCCCTCAGGAAAAGTTAAAACTGGATTGGTGGTGAGTCAAGTCTTCAACTCCTGAAAACTCTTCTCACAAGAATTGGACCACTAAAATTTGACTTTATTCTGAGATATCTTGGACATGGGATAACGAATTAAGCAAAATCCTTTAACAAACCAACTATAGTAACCAGCTAAGCCCAAGAAACTCCTGATATCTTCTACAAAGATGGGTCTAGGCTAGTTTTTAATTGCTTTGATCTTTTGAGGATCAACCCAAATGCCCTCACCAAAAATAATATGACAAAAGAATGTTATTGATTTCAACCAAAATGCATACTTCTTGGATTTAGTGAATAGATGGCAAATTATAAGAGCCTATAAGACAATCCTCAAATGATCTACTTATTCATCCTCACTCTGAGAATAAAAAAGATGTTATCTATGACCACAATGATGAACATGTCTAAGTACTACTTGAATACCCTATTCATCGGGTCAATAAAATTTCCAGGAGCATTTGTTAGCCCAAAATACATAACAATAAATTCAAAGTGACCATCCCAAGTTCTGAAGGCTATCTTTAGAATGTCATATTCTTTGAATATGAGTAGATGATTTCCTGATTTGATTCTATCTTAGAGAAGAAATTTGCTCTCTAAAGTTGATTGAACAAGTCATCAATCCCATGAATGGAATACTTATTTTTAATTGTGACCTTATTTAAGTAACGGTAGTCGATGCACATCCTAAGAGAATTATTTTTCTGATGCATGAAAAAAATTAGAGCACCCCATGGAGAGATGTTCGATTGATAAAACCTTTGTCTAAGAGGTCCTTTGATTGATCCTTCAACTCTTTAACCTCGGATAAAGACATTTTGTAGGGTGGAATTGAAATAGTTTGGATATTTGGAAGGAAATCTATACCAAAGTCAATTTCTCATTCAGGAGGAACTCCAGGTATATCTTTTGGAAACACTTCTGGAAATTTATTTACCACTAGAAATGAATCAAGAGTTGGGGTTTCATACTTTAAATCCTTAACCTGAATAAGATTCTAGATACACCTTTTGGAAATCAACTTTCTATGATTAAAGCAAGAGACAAACCAACCCATAGGTGCTGAGGTGCTACCCTTTCACTCTAGAACTGGTTTATTTAGAAATTAGAATTGGACTACTCTCTTTCTATAATAAATAGATTCATAGCAAGAGTTATCCAATCCATACCAAGAATGACATTAAAATATACCAAGTCTAACTCTAAGAGAGAAATTGAGGTGACTTTCTTGGAAACTATAACTAGGCAATTTTTGTATACCCATTTAGCTATGATTGAGTCACAAACTAGAGTAGAGACTATGAAAGGTTCTGAAAGAAATTTAGGATTGACACCGAAGTCTACTTCTATATATAGGGAGTTACGAAAAAACATGGCTCTGAGATCTAATAATGCATAGACATGAATATGAAAAACCAGTAATGTACCCATGACTTTATCTATAGAACTTTCTTAATCTTGCCAAGTTTGAAGAGAATAGAACCTGTTCTAACACTGTCCGCCAGTTGTACTTAGGGCTGGGCATTCAGTTTGTTCGATTTGATAGTTTAATATCTTTTTGATTTTCTGATTTTCGAATTAGCAAAAATGACAACTGTAATAAAAAAATAAATTTGGTTCAGTTTCTACAAATTCAGTTCAGTTATTTTAGATTTTTATTTTAGTTTTGAAGATTAAAGTAGTGAACCCCTCTTTGTTATAATTGGACATTTAAAATTAATGATTTTTCTTAAAAAAATAGTATTTTTCAATCCTATTTTTCATTCCAAGATATAAATAACTCAACATGGATGAAACTAAATGACATAACCATAAGTTCAACATAATATATAACTTCATTATGCATAAGTTCGCATAAACAATTGGAACTCGAAAGAATGGTTGCTGTAGAAAATACTACAGTCGGTACTACAGGCTGTAGCCCACAGTGGTCATCTGGTCGACTGGTCATCGGCTCTGGTGTCATTGTACAGACAACGATCTCACCGGCGGTCTATGATTTAATTGATTGTTCAACTATTGAACTGATGTATGTTATTAGCTGTATGCAGCATACTATTACTAATTAGTTATTAGGGTTGCTATTATATATTTATTTTATATTATTATATATTAAATATATTATACATATATATATATAATATATATATATATATATTATTAATTATTTATAGAATTTTGGTTAATCAATTTATCCGAATTATTTTTTTGAACAACCGAACACCAAACCGTTTAACCGAATTTCAAAAATTAAAAATCAAAATCAATCCAAATAATCGAAAAACCAAACGTCAGATCTCCGCACCTATGGTGCCACAAGTATGTTCCTAACTCTCTTATTTTGTAGCAATTTTATGCATTGGGACAATGCATAATTTGCAGTTGAGGGTGAGGTTTCTTGGGGGTCTTGATGTCCTCTTGGTGTTTTTGTTGCCGTGCCTCTTTTCCCAGGAGTCCTATTCCTAGTAGAGCCAACATTTTTAGGCATATTATGTTTTATTTCATGATATTTTGTGGTTAACTAGGATAAAAATAAGTATCTAGGAAAGTTGACATGTTTTTGTTGATTTTTGTGATAAATGATAATACCTCTCCAATTGTCTATTCTTGAACTGTGTAATATGTATCTATATATGACTATTACTAATCTTGTTATGGAATTAGGATTAGGGATATGATAAGCATTGCTAATAATTTCATGAACCAGATAGGCCTGTAATATTTACTATATGCCATGTGTGTGTGAGATGCTACTTAGTTCCTTTTTGTGTGTTAAATCTAGAACTTGCCCAATTAGTCTTGCCTAGGTTATAAGATAGTTGGTTAGGAAAGGATCATAGGCCATTTTTGAACTTAGTCCACTTTTAGACTAAATGATCTCAACTGGGACCTCCTCATAAGAGAGACTGTCTTTCACACGCACACTCTCTAAAGTAAAAACTAATGCTGGATCACCAATGCATTTCCTTAACAAGAAAACATGGAAGACTGGATGCATTGACGCTAAATCTGCAGGTCATTCCAGCTCATAGGCTACATTAACATAGTGACTCAAAATCTTAAAGGACTAACAAAGTAGGGACTGAGCTTTCCCTTCCTACCAAATCTCTTCACCCCTTTCATGGGCAAAACCATCAAGTTGACAAAATCACCAATAGCAAATTCAAGCTCCCTTCTCCTCACATATGCATAGGATTTTTGGTTACTCTAAGGTGTTTCCAGCCTTTCTCTAATTAGTTGAACTTTTTACATAGCCTCATGTTCTAAATCTGGCCCTTTCAAAGAAGCTTCACTAGCCTTAAACCAACCAATTGGAGATCTACACCTCTTATCATAATAGAACCATCTGAATAGAGTGGTAGCTGTTACTATAATCAAATCAATCAAAGGCAAATTATCATCCCAACTACCCTTAAAATCAATTATGCACACTCTCATCATGTCCTCTAAGGTCTGAATGGTCATCTCTACCTGACCATATGTCTGTGGGTGAAAATCCATACTAAGATGAACTTAGGTACCAAGAACCTTATGTCTTCCAAAATTGTAAGGTAAACGAGGTACCTCTATTTGAAATAATGGTCAATAAAACTCCATGCAATTTCACCAACTCCCTAAGATAGAGTTTAGCATAATCTTCAGCTAAATTTAAAGTGTTAACTAGTAATAAGTGGGCTGACTTAATCATTCGATCCATGATAACCCAAATAGAATCATATTGTCGATGAGTATGAGTTAACTCTGAATGAAGTCCATATTCACTAGTTCCCACTTCCAAGTAGGATTGTTTATTTCCTAAATTTCACCACCAGTTGTTTGATGCTCAACCTTAAACCTATTGGCAATTTGGATATTTAGCCATAAATTCTGCAATATCCTTTTCATTCCATTCCAACAACAGACTTCCCATAAATCACAGTATATCTTAGTGTCTCTTGGGTGAATAGAATATCAAGAACCATGTGATTTTTCTAGTATTCTTTTTCTTAAGTCATCCATATCCAAAACACATAGTCTACCTCGACAACGAAGAATACCATCTCACCCTTGGGAGAAAACCTCAACTTTCTGACTCTGGACTGCTTCTTTCAACCTAAGAAAAATAGGATCACTATCTTGTTTTTCCTTCACCTCAAAATCAATGAAGATTATGAACTAAGAGAATACCTTTTTTTGAATCAACCAACTAAAATCACAACTTAGAAAGCTGGTAAACCTCACAAACTAACTGATTCTTTTCATCCTCAAAGTGAGAAACACTCCTCATAGACAATCTGCTAAGAACGTTGGCCAACATTGGCTTTACCAGGATGGTACAAGATGCTCATATCATAATTTTTCAATAACTCTAGCCACCTTCTCTGATAAAGATATAGATTTTTTTGGCTAAACACATACTGAAGACTCTTGTGATTAGTGAACATATCAACTTGAACCCCATAAAGAAAATGCCTCCAAATCTTTTAAGGAAAAAACAACTGCTACCAACTCAAGATCATGAGTTGGGTAGTTCTTTATGAGGTTTGAGTTGTCTAGAGGCATATTCTATAACCTTTCCCCACTGAATTAACACACAACTAGGTCACTAACTCTAGAGACATCATATTAAACCACAAAACTCTTTGAACCCTCTGGTAGAGACAAAATTGGACCAAAGATAAGTTAAGTCTTCAACTCTTAAAAAATCTTCACGTAAGCATTGGACTACTAAAATTTGACATTTTTCTAAGTCAGGCTGGATATGGGAGAAGTAATAGAGGAAAATCCTTCAATAAACCATCAGTAGTAATCGTCTAAACCCAAGAAACTCCTAATATCTGATGGAGAGATAGGACTAGGCCAGTTCCTTACTGCTTCAGTCTTCTGAAGATCGACTCAAATGCCTTCATCAAAAATGTTATGACCTAGGACTGCTACTTATTTCAACTAGAATGCACACTTGCTGATCTTAGCAAATAGCTAGTGATCTTCAAGAGTCTGCAAGACAATTCTCAAAGGGTTTGTGTGTTCATCCTCACTCTAAGAATAAATGATGATTATCTATGAAGACTATAATGAACATATCTAATTACTACTTGAACACTCTGTTCATCAAGTGCATAAAAGCTGCAAGAGCATTTTTAATCCAAAAGACATAAGAACAAATTCCAAGTGACCATACCAGGTTCTGAAGGCTACCTTTGGAATGTCACATTCTTTGACTCTGAGCTGATGATAGCCAAATCTAAGGTCTCTCTTAGAGAAATAGTTGACACCCTGAAGTAGGTCAAATAAGTCATCGATCCTAGGGATGGGATACTTATTCTTGACTGTGACCTTATTCAACTAACAATTGTCGATGTACATTCTGAGTGAATCATCTTTCTTGTGCACAAAAAAAAGTGGAGCACCCCATAGAGATATACTAGGCCTGATAAAACCCTTATCTAAGAGATCTTTCAATTCTTTCTTTAATTTCTTAAGATCGATTAGAGTTATTCTATAAGGTGGAATTAAAATAGGCTGGGTATATTGTAACGCCACGAAAATGGGTCTCAAGACGTCACAAGGTGCTTAGGGTCACAAGTGATCCCAAGCCAACCCTTCTACTGATATACTTACAAGTAACTAAATAAAATACATAAATCTGAACAAAATCAGCAAAAACATAAAAATTCTCCGAACTCGATCAATACAAATCTGAATTTATAAGATTACAACTTTGCTTTTGACAACAAAACTGAAATAAAATACATTAACACTACTGACTGTCTAAGAAGCCTCTACTAATACTGACTATAGGTAGCTGGGTCATGACTCCAAACTATCCCAACTCAATACGACTGAATAAAGAAAATACAATACTTCTCAAACTGTGTAACTGACTCGAGCCCTTGAATCAAAAGGACTTATCACCTGCTGACTTGAAGCTGCGAACTGACTAAATATGATATATGTACTACAACTTGTACCTATATTATGAGACAATGTAGCACATAGACATATATATGGATCAGTACTTTGAGGATGTACTGAGTATATGGGGGTGTATGCATTTACATAAACAATATCATTACTCTTTATAAAATCATGCATGCTAACATAAATGACTCACATAGCTTGAATAAAAATTTGAAATATAAATCTCATAAATCATGAATAATGAAACATGTAGTATAAATAATGTGAGTCATTTCACTTGCTTCTAAAATCTGTATTCTCCTCTTATTCTCATAACTTGTAAGCTAGATAAAATCTAAAACTCATTCTGTATAGTAAACTCTTTAGCTCAATACTTTAAATCCATAAAACTATTTCATGAGTGGGGGACATCTTTGGGAGGTTCTTCTGACCGATATGCCATGTGAGCATCCATAGTGTCCCACGACTAGCCCTCGTAAGGTTAGGGATGTTCTACCCTTGCCATCAAAATAGAACAATCTGTCTTAGTGATCACTGTCTCAGTTACCCATGTATATTGGAAATAAGCATCTCAACCTATGGTGGCACGTAGTTCTAGGG
The DNA here is from genome assembly GCF_002878395.1 of Capsicum annuum. NCBI lineage: Eukaryota > Viridiplantae > Streptophyta > Magnoliopsida > Solanales > Solanaceae > Capsicum > Capsicum annuum. The sequence continues at coordinate 254,630,818 of NC_061113.1, forward strand.
TATGAAACCATAGTAACATGCTCAACTCAGTGCTAAATACTGCTCCCAATCTTATATTCAAAGTCTCAAGAAAATCCACTTTAAAGTAATCTCATATTTCATAAGGAAATCAATTGTGAAGTCTGTAATCTCGTAAAGTGGATTTCAATTCTATTGTGATCAAAGGGTCAAATCTTTCTAAATTGTTTCAAAATAGTCTAATCATAAGGTGCATGTAGCACAACAATTCTCAAAATCACATTCTAAAATAGGGCTTGATGATCCATATGTCAATATCATGATCAAACATCTAAAAATTCATATTTTATTTCATAAACATGCATAAATCATTTGAAAATCTGGAAATTTCAGCAATACTCATAAAAATATACTCATACTCATGAAATTCAACTTCTAAAACATTCAAAATCTCATAATCTCATGAACAACCACATAGGGTATAAATTCATACTTCAAATTCATAGAAAAACATGTAAAATCATGTATCTTTGTAAATTAGTGCAAATTTTGGGTACAAGAACGGAAGGAGTGCTCTTGTTCAAACTCCACATACCTTAGGTTGTGAACTTAATGAATAGGCTTGCTTTTGTGATGCTACTTGTACTCTTGAATGAGGGTTCTTGGAATTCTTGCACTAAGAACTTGGAATCTTGGCTCAATTTGGAGAATGAATGGAGAAATCTTGAGTTTCTTGGAGGAGAAATACGATAAACTAGGGTTTTTTTTAAGAGAATGAGGACTAGGGCATAAAGTTCTTTGTTATGTAATTGATTTTATGTTTTTGGATGAATTGGGGTAGGTTAATTGACCAAAATACCCCCCTTTAACTCTCAACGAACTGGAAAAATAAAATATTTGCGAACTAAGTGGCCATCGCGATGTGCCACTATCGCGGTGGCTTACTAGAAATTGACCATTGGGAACTAGACAGACTCCGCGATGCAGAGCCATTGCGGTGCCCCTTTGGAATACCATTTTGGCATCTGGCGCAACGCACCAATATTGCGCTAGGCTACTGAAAACTAACAATTGGGATATTACTCCTCTCCACGACACGCTAAGGCTCTGAATGATGATGTTTTATGACTGGAACTTCAATTAGCCATAACTTCATGCCTAGTTATCGGATTTGGGCAAATCTTATATCATTGGAAAGCTAATTCAATTTCCCACACAATAAAAAGTCAAAATTAGGAAAATTCTATATGATTTAAATATTACTCACTTTGGAAGTTATTTCTCAATCTTATAGAGATGAAACTAGGCTTAAGAGAAGTTTGGGGTATTACATATATGGAATGGGATTTTTACCTAAGTCAATTTCTTCTCAAGAGGAACTCCGGGCAGATCTTTAGGAAACACTTTTAGAAATTCTTTTACCTTAGAAACTGACTCAAGACTTGGGGATTTGAACCTTGAGTCCTTGACATGAACAAGATAATAGTGCACCCTTTGGAAATTATTTTTCTTTCCTTAAGGAAAGAGACAAACCGACCTATGGGTACCAAGGTACTGCCTTTCTACTTTAAGACTGACTCATTTAGAAATTGAAACTGGACTACTCTATTTATACAATCAACTTAGGAATAGTAAGAGCGGAGCCAATCCATACCAGAAATAACATCAAAATCGATCATGTCTAACTCTACAAGGTCAACTGAGGTGACTTTTTGGGATACTAAGACTGGGTAATTTCTGTATACCCATTTGGTTGTGACTGAACTACCAACTAGAGTAGAAAATGAGAAGGGTTCTATGAGAATTTCAAGTATGACACCAAAATCTACTGCTATGTAAGATTTCACAAAGGAAAGTATGGCTTCGGGGTCTAACAATGTATAAACATGAATATAAAAAACTTATAATATACCTCAGGAGAATCTCCTGATCCTGCTGAGTTGAAGAGAATAGAACTTATTCATAAGATGTCCACCATCTTCACTAAATGTGGCATCCTACTGAGTTGAGCGACCTGCTGGAGTTTCTGAAGAGTTGGATTAACTTTGTTGATGAACATCCTTACCTCTCTAAGAAGCCACTGGGCATTCCCTTAATATATGGCTTGGCTTGCCATACCCAAAACAAATGTCACTACTTGCCATACACTTAACCTTGTGGTTTTTACCATATTTCTTGCAAATAAGGTTAGTACGAACATTATTGATACTACGTTGAGACTTAGAGCCTAGCACTCTATCTTGAGTATCTTGCCAGAACTTGGGTACTGGGGCGCTAGCAGAAGATAGGGTTAGACCTAAAAATTTTTGGAGGAACTGAGAATGATTACCATTATCTGACCTCTGTTAAAAGAAATTAAAGCTACCAGTTCTAGCCCGCTTACTCTCTCTTTCTTTCTGCTTGATTTTATCCTCTTCAATCCATTAAGATTGAACCATTAATCTGGAGATGTCCATCTCCTTAACTAACATAGTCGTTCTTCACTCTTTCACCATGTCCTCAGAAACACCTAACATAAATTTGCTCATTCGGGCCCTAGAGTCTGCAACCATAGCTGGAGCATACCTCACCAATTGAGTAAACTTAAGCAAACACTCATTTACACTCATGTTTCCCTACTTTAGGTTTATGAATTCCTGCACCTTGTCTTTCCTCAACTCAAGTGTAATGAACCTATCCAGCAATGCAGTAACAAACTCATCTCACTCTATTAATAATACATCTATACCTCTATCATCCTTCTATTGTTTGAACCATGTATGAGCCACTCCTTGTAATTGATAAGCAGCCAAATTAGCACATTCAGTTGAAGTAATACCTATGATTTTAGTCACTTTCTAAATACTATCCAAAAACTCATGTGTATTCTCTTTAGAGTTGACCCAAATAATACCATAGGATTCATCTGAGTGAGGTCCTAGACTCTAGTTGTTGCCATATTCACAATTGAGGTGGCTATTGCAACAACCTATTAATTATTTTGGGTGGTCATAGACTGGGCTAATACTGTAAAAGTAGCCCTAAACTCAGCATGAGAGACTTGTTTGTTCAGAGGGTTTACTGGAGCTGGTGGTGGTGATTATTAATTTCCATTCCTCCTTTTGTTAGTTCTCTTAGGAGCTAATTTCTATAAATGTATAAAGCATGAGTTAGAAGATAATTTTGATAGAGTTCACACTCTATCGCACGACATAAATCATGAGAAGTGAAACTTTTCCTAAGACATTTTATAGCCTCTCACTCATAAGTGTGGCGCATTTCACATTTATGAACAAGACTCTACTTGATGTAGATTTCATACACCCTAGGATGCTTTAAACTTGATGCTCTGATACCAAGTTTATTCTAACACGAGACTGCCCCTAGTCGTAACACGGTGCTTAGAGTCACAAATGACCCCAAGCTAACCTATGGCGTAGAAAAACACTAAGAATAATAAAGAAAATAATGAGATACTGAATGGAAACAAAACTAAAAGGTCCTGATTATAATAAAATCAAAATCAGTACTGGATATTAAAACTAAGACTGTCTGACATAATCAACATACTAAAAATATAGCTATCTGTCAGAAAGCCTCTAAATCATATGAGTTGTTGGTACAAGCCCCAAACTAACTTCAACTATTTAAAACTAGAAAAATTACTAAAAATAAATCTTAATAATTGGTCCTCGAATGATGAGGACTCACCAAACACTACTGCTGATATGGTGCAGAATTATACTAAGCAAAATTGTGATACTGAGTAATAGAACCTATATTATAAGATAATATAACACAAAGAAAGTATGTGATTAGTACTTTGAACGTACTGAGTATATGAGACTAAAACTTAGGGACTTCTACTAAAGGTCTCAACCTAATTGATGGGTGAGCCTCCATCCCTACATTGGCTCGGCGCTAAGTACTACTCCCAACTGAATGACACTATAACTGAAAATGGACAATAATAATAATATTTTGAAAATTGACAATAAATGCTTAATATGAAAGTATTCAATAACATGTAAGCTGGAGAATATAACATTCGTAAGTGTATGCATGAAATCCTAAGTCACTGAGTGTTCATAGCACACCATCTCTAAAGAATGCATCTAATCATAGCAATATTAAAATTTGAACATAATAAGAAATTTGATAAATCAAGCCCAAAAATCAAGAATTTATCAATAAAATGAGATTTCACAATTCTGAGTATGGGAAGAAGCTCAAATTTATAGGAAAACATATATCCATGATTTAGTTACAGAAATAAACTAAAAACTAAAGAAATTCTTTTTTCCCATTTAAACCCTAAGCTTGAACGCTGAATTAGACTTAGAGAATTGAGTTATCCTTGGGACTCAATGGATGAAGAAAATCCATTGATGAAATTCCACATACCTGAGTTTTAAAACCTTGAAGAAATCTTTGAATTTGAAGTCGGAAGTTGAAAAGCCCTATTTCTTGCTTGGATAAGAAAATTTCCTATTTCTCTCTCTAAATTTTCTAAGTGTTGAATGAATTTTGAGGAATGGGGGACTTATGGGTGTTTTAGTATAATGATTCATCCCTTTCCTACTTAAATGATGTAATTTTGGTGTTAAAATGGTTAGAAAAGATCAAATAACCCCTCAAAAATCATTTGAAAAATACCTGGAAGCAGTCCCGATGGCTTAGGCTACGATTCATAGGGTCTGACTATGAGTCGTAGCGAAAGGACCTAAATTTTACTTCCCACTTCCATGACAATGAGTCCTCCTAATGACTCGTAGGGTATGACTACGAGTCGTAGCCTGAGTTATAGTCACTGGTAGCTTGGATAGTGTTTTAGAAAATTGGCCATAACTTTTACTCCAGTATCGAATTAAGGTAAAATTGTTGGAGTTGGAAATATAATTCAATTACCTATTTGTTGTTGGGTCTTGAGCTAAATAATTCTTAGGAATTGAAAAGTTATGCTCATTTGAAGCTGACTATATTAATATTCTTCAAAAGAATTCAATCGATAAGGGATATTTTGACTTGTCTATAAGCTAGGAATTATTTGAGGCTATAATATATGTCTTATCATTTATCAAACTATCAAACATGATGTTTGATTTTGGATTAACTAGAAGTATGATTCTAACATTGATTTTATTTTTTAGGGTGTTACAATTTGCTAATTGGATAGTAAAGTAGGAACGAACCAATTAATATTTGATGGATAATTTTTAAGTGTGGCAGGAAAGTTGGTATTAATACCTTGTTACTTATATGATTAGTGATACTTGATATATGTAATATAAACCCTTGGTAGAAATCATACAATATGTATTGTTAGTACGGTCCCATAAAAGAAATTGAGGAAGTTGTGCAGTGAAAAATTAATGATGATGTAGTATTAAGATAAACGTGGAGAAATTAATGGTGTTGTAGTTACAGATAAATAGTGGTGCTTGTTAGAGTAGGCGATATGTACATCTAAATAATTATTAAATGGTAGTTGAGTAGATTGGTTACAGGTATGTCTCTGCATGGACTATTGGTTAATAATAGTTGGTATTGTAGTGGGACGACTTTCTTTTAAATTTGAATAGATTATAGATTATGTTTGAATTGGAATTAAGGATCAATTTAATTGTATGTGTACATATTAACTGGCCATTTGTTTATTTAGTTGCAATGTATGCTAATAATATTGAACTTGTTAAATTATAGAAAGAAAGTTTGAAAACTGATAATCTATAATGAGATTGGTAAAAAGAAAGTTTGAAAACTGATAATCTATAATGAGATTGATAATCTATATAGCCAGCATAGGTTTTGGGAGTTTTTCCTAGCAGTTGAGGGTTAACATTCTCCTAGGGGAACCTGCCAGTAGAGGGTGACTCCCTAGTCCTTTGGGATACTAGTCTAGTGGATCCACGCAGCCAATATTAGTACCCGTGGAAAGGTAATGACACCTTTCAAACTGGGGTTATAGGTTGATCCCGATTAGCTCAGATTGGGGCATGTCGGTTACATTATAGCTCCTCCAGTTCTAGTCAATATTTAATCTATATCAGTTTAGGTTTACTTGACCAAGTAATCAGATTTTTAGTTATTCAGTCAGTTAATTTTACAGAATAAATTCAGTCCATGCTTTACTTGGTCTTGTATTCTCAGTTTGACCTATTCATGCATACATGTTCAGTTGCCATATGTCTTTCAGTTAGTCCTTATCTCATATACCAGTACATTCAAAGTAAAAACTATATACTTTTCTCTTACGCTATGTTGTCTTATAACATAGGTTTGGATGCTTATTTTCTGGACCATCCTTAGACAGTTCAGAATTACCTAGTAGCAGTAGTGGTGAGTCCTCATCCATCAAGGATATGGCATGTAATTATCATTATTTCAGCATCTCTTTATGTTCAGTCAGTCAGAGTTAGTTGGAGGTTTGTCCTATCAACTCCTTATGATTTTTAGATGTTTTCAGACATATAGACAGTCAGTTAGTTTTCAGTCTATTCAATTGTTTCAAATATGTTGAATTATATTTCAGTATTTCATTATACCAATATTTTATTAGATTATCTTATGTACATGTTATCCGATTACTATTTTATTCAGTGCCCACAGCAGGTACTCGATCATGGGTTAGCTTGGGGTCACTCATGGCCTTAAGCACTGTGTTACGACTAGGGGGTTGTTCTAGATCACGACAAACTTAGTTTCATAGCCTAAGGTCTTAAAGTGTCCTAGGGTATCTGAAAGTCGCATTGAGTAGAGTCTTGCAGATGGGTGTGACACACATCGCACTTATGGACAAGAGGCTATGAGATATTTTTAGAAAATTTTCCCTTCTTTCAGTATTCATATCATGCAAAAGAGCATAAGCTTTACTGAATTCTTTTTTTCTAACTAATCCTATATTTAGTTTACAGATAATGCCTCCTAGAAGAAACAATGGAAAAAGGAATAGGGATTAGCCCGCACCACCACCTATTTAGGAAGATCCCTGAATGACCATGTCTCTCACACAGATTTCAGGGCTACTTTCACAGCCTTATCCCATTCGGTATTTTCTCAGAACAACCCACAGACTTTTTCCCTAGCTAATCCAGTGGTGAATACAGCTGCAAATAGAATTTGGGATTTCACTCGGATGAATCCCCCTTTGTTTTCTCGATCTATGTCTGAGGAGGATCCCTAGGAATTTTTGGATGGGGTGTAAAAAGTGACAAACATCATGGGTGAAAGTACAGAATTAACTACTTACTAGTTGCAGGGGGTGGCTCACACTTGGTTCAAGCAGTAGAAAGAGGACAAAAGTGTTGAGGTAGGGCAAATAGAGTGGGAGGAGTTAGCCATAACTATCTTAGACAGGTTCTTCTAGAGTTGGGGAAGCTAAGGTTTAGGAGTTCATAAATTTGATGCAGGGCAGAATAAGTGTGATGGAGTACTCACTCAAGTTCACTCAATTGGTGAGGTATGCTCCGACTATGGTGGCTGACTCTAGGTCTAGGATGAGTAAGTTTATATTTGGTGTATCTGATAGTATAGTCAAGAAGTGTAGGACTGCTATGCTAATCAAGGATATATACCTTTATATATTCATGGTTCATGCTTAATTGATTAAAAAGGAGAAGATCAAAGAGAAGGAAAGAGAGACTAAGAGGGCCATAACAGGTAGTTTTAACTTTTCTCAGCGAAGGTCAAAAAGTGGTAATCGTTTTCAGTTCTGCTCAAAATTTTTGGCCCCAACTCCATCTTTAGCCAGTGAACCAGTGCCTAAGTTCAGACAGGATAGTCGAGATAGAATGCCAGTATCTAAGTTGTAAAGTAGTTTGAATAGTGTTGTACCAATCAGCTCTGTAGGAAGTATGGTAAAAATCATCAGGGATAATGCAGAGCTGGTGGTGATGTGTGTTTTGGATGTGGAAAACTAGGTCACAGGATCAGGGATTTCCTGTGGGTAGGCCAGAAAGGTAAGGATATTTATCAGCAGGGTCAGTCCAACTTTTCATCAGCTCCAACAAGTCACCCTACTTAGAAGGGTGACACTTCTAATGCCACTTATGGGTAGCTCCAGAATAGACTATATGATCTCCAGACTTGGCATGATTAGGAAAGTTCTCCTGATGTGGTTACGGGTATATTTCAAGTCTACCATCTTCATGTTTATGCATTGCTAGATCCCGGAGCCTCACTTTCCTTAATAAATCCTTATATCACTGTAGACTTCGGTGTCAGTCCAAAAATATTATTAGATCCTTTCTCAGTGTCTACCCCAGTGGGTAAGTCTATTATAGCCAAATGGGTGTACAAAAATTACCCGGTCATACTGTCCTAGAAAGTTACTTTAATTGATCTTGTGGAGTTAAAGATGATTGATTTTGATGTCATTCTCAGCCTGGACTGGCTTCACTCATGCTGTGCCTCAGTTGATTACAGAAATAGAATCGTCCAATTTCAATTTCCTAATGAACCAGTTATTAAATGCAAGGGTAGTATTTTAATGCTTAAGGGTCAGGTTGTTTCATATCTTAAAGCATAAAAGATGATATCCAAGGGGTGTACATATTATCTCGCCTAAGTTAAGGACTTAAATTTCAAAACACTGAGTCTTGAGTCAGTTTCTGTAGTTAATGAATTTCCAAATGTGTTTCCTGAAGATCTCTCTGGGGTTCCTCCTTAAAGGGAGATTGACTTCGGGATAGATCTCCTTCCAGATACCCAGCCTATCTTTATTCCACCTTACAGAATGGCTCCAACTAAGCTCAAGTAATTGAAAGAACAGTTAAAGAATATCTTAGATAAGGGTTTCATCAAGCATAATGTTTCCTCATGGGGCGCTCCAGTCCTTTTCATGCACAAGAAAGATGGTTATCTCATAATATGCATCGACTAATGTCAGTTGAACAAAGTCACAATCAAAAATAAATATCATTTCCCCATCATCTAATGGGCCTCAGATCCTGCTATCATCAGCTTAGAGTTAGAGAATGTGAGATTCCAAAGACAACCTTAAGAATTTGATATGGTTACTTTAAATTCCTAGTAATGTTTTTTGGACTAATAAATGACCCTGTAGCTTTCATGGACTTGATAAACAGGGTGCATAAGCAGTACTTGGACATGTTTATCATAGTCTTCATTGATGACATCCATGTTTATTCCCATAATGAGAATGATCATGCAGACTATCTGAGAGTTAGGTTGCAGACCCTTAGAGATCATCAGTTATTTGGTAAGTTTAGTAAGTGAAAGTTTGGTTGAGATCAGTATCTTTTCTCAGTCACATAGTTTCTAGTGATGGCATTCGAGTTGATCATCAAAAGACAGAAGCTGTGAGAAACTGGCCTAGATCTATCTCTCTATTTGACATTAGGAGTTTCTTGGGTTTGGATGGATATTATAGATAATTTGTCGAAGGGTTTTATTTTATTGCTTCTCCTATGTCTCGACTAACCCAAAAGAAAATCAAATTTTAGTGGTCATATTCCTGTGAGAAGAGCTTTCAGGAGTTGAAGGACCGAATTACTTTCGCTCTAGTCTTGACTTCCCCAGATGGCACAGATGGGTTCGTAGTGTATTGTTATACTTCTAGAGTTGGTCTCGGTTGTGTACTAATACATAGAGGTAAGGTCATAGCCAACGCCTCTAGACAGCTTAAGCCCCATGAGAAAAATTATCCAACCCATGATCTTGAGTTGGCAGTCGTTGTCTTTGCTTTAAAAATTTAGAGGCCTTACCTTTATGGGGTTCATGTTGATATGTTTATGGATAATAAGAGTTTACAGTATGTGTTCATGCAAAAACACCTGAATCTTTGCCAGAGAAGGTAGCTTGAATTATTAAAAGACTATGATAAGAGTGTGTTATACTATTTAGGCAAGGCCAATGTAGTGGCGGATGCCCTTAGCAGATTGTTTATGGGTAGTACTGCTCATGTGGAGGATCATAAAAAGGAGTTAGTCGGTGCAGTTCACCAGCTTTCTTGGTTAGGGGTTTGGCTAGTTGATTCAGCCGAAGGTAGTATATGGGTTCAGAATGGTTGAAAATGTTCACTGGTTGCCGAAGTAAAAGAAAAACAAGATAGGGACGCTAGTTTGGTCAAGTTGAAGGAGGCAGTTAGAGACTAAAAGGTGGAGATTTTATCCTAAGGGGGAGATGGTATGCTTCATTGTCAAGGTAGAATATGTGTTCCATGTGTTGATGGTATGAGACAACGAGTATTAGTTGAAGTGCATGGTGCACGATATTCTATTTACCCAGGGGACACTAAGATGTATCATGATTTGTGAGAGATCTATTGGTGGAGTGGTATGAAGAAAGACATTATAAATTTTATGACTAAGTGTTCAAACTATCAGCAGGTTAAGGTTTAACACCAAAGGCCTAGTGGTACACTTCAGGTGTTTAGTATCCCCACATAGAAGTGGGAGATGGTGAACATGGATTTTGTGATAGGATTACCTTATACCCGTCGTCAGCATGATTTGATATTGGTCATTGTAGATATAATAACCAAATAAGCTCATTTCTTACCAGTTCATACTTTATTTTTAGCTTAGGATTTTGCTAGACTCTATCTTAGGGAAGTGGTGAAGTTGCATGGAGTTCCATTATCTATTATTTCATATAAAGGTACTCAGTTTACCTCTCACTGTTGGAAGGCTTTTCAGAAGGGCCTTGGTACCCAAGTACATCTTAGTACAACTTTTCATCCTCGGATAGATGGTCAGGTAGAATAGACCATTCATACTTTAGAGGACATGTTGAGGGCCTATGTTATTGACTTTAAGGGTAGTTGGGATGGCCACTTATCTTTGATTGAGTTTGCCTACAACAACAATTATCACTCTAGTATTCAAATGGATCCATTTGAGTCTCTCTATGAGAGGAGATATAGGTCTCCTATTGGTTGGTTCGAAGAAGGTGAGGCTTATTTGATAGGGCAAGATTCATTGTTTGAGGTGATGGAGAAAGTTCAGCTAATTTGAGAGATATTAAAGATAGCCCAAAGTCGTTAGAAATTTTATGCAAGTGTGACGAGAAAGGATCTTGAGTTTGATGTTGGTGACTTTGTTTATTTGAAAATTTTTCCTATGAAAGGAGTAAAGATATTTGTCAAGAAAGGAAAGCTCAGTCCCTGTTATGTTGGTCCATATAAAATTGTGAGCTACTTTGGGAAGGTAGCTTATGAGTTAGAGTTGCCTGCGGATTTGGCATCAGTGTATCCGGTGTTTCATGTCTATTTTCTAAGGAAAAGTATTGGCGGCCCAACTTCAGTTGTGCCCTTAGAGAGTGTTGAGTTGAAGGATAGTCTCTCTTTCTAAGAATTTCTAGTTGAGATCCTTGACCGATAGTTTCGTAGGTTTAGAAATAAAGAAGTCCCCTTGGTTAAAGTTCTATGAAAAAATCAGTCCGTTGAGGGAGCTACTTGGAAAGCAAAAATAGATATGCAAACCAAATATCCTCATCTATTCTTCATGAACTTAGATCCAGTTGTAGCTAATGATTACTTGTAAGTTGACTCTCTCATTTTCTATTTCAGTCATATAGTCATCCTCATATCATAACATGCATTCATGAATTCGATTCAGTCCGTGTATCATGACTCAGACTCAGTTATTTGATCATGTTTTAGTTCATAAGCATTCAGTACACGATCTCAGTTTTCTTAGTAGTCTAAGACTAACCAGTCATATTTGAGGATGAATGTTTCCAATGGGGAGATATTATAATACCCTGTGCCTAAATGCCACAGTACTACATACAACTCATTTTCTTTAGTCATACATACAACATATGAGTCGTATGTTGTAGTAGTATCCAAGACAGTGTAAATTGATTGACATTCTTTTCTAGGTACGACTCTGTCCCTTGAGACGTACATACAACATATGAGTCATAAGTGAAGTCGTAAGTTTAGCAGTGTGGGCTCCCTAAGATTCTGTCCAAGTTATGAGTGGGGGAATACAAGACGTATGGAATTGTTACTAGTCATAGGTTTAGACTCGTATATTGACTAGTGTTTACTTTCTTAGATCTTTCCAAGCTTACGAGTTTGAAGTCCTATTCGTACCTTCACCATATGAGTCATATGGTTGACTCGTATAGACTTGTGACAAATTTCTACAATATTTAGTTAAAGTGCCTTTTGGTATTTCCCCTCTATTAACTCCCAACCCATGACTTATAACCTAAAAGGGAGCGTTATTTTCCTCCACTTTTAGGCAATTAACAATACTTTCCTTCTTCCATCTTCAAGATCATCAAGATTAGGGTTTCTCTCACCAATTCATCTTTTAAGTCTCAAAATTTAAGGTCTCTTCACAAGTCAAGCAATTCCAGGTATGTAGGGTATTCATCAGTGGGTTTCTTCCAATCATTGTCCCAAAAATCCTCTTTTGTTCAAGTATGGATTTATAATCATCTTTTATGAAATTATCCATGTAAATCATAAATTTAATCCATGTTATCTTAAAAATTTGAATTCAAGTCATGTCAACATGTTTTCTCCAAAAAAAATTAGATAACTTCATGCTTTAAATTTTAACTACTCATGTCATATTCAATTGTTACCATGTCAAATTATAAAATTTTGAATTAAAACATGAGAAATTGTTATCCTCCCAAGTTTAATACATTCATATATTAAAATTCATGGACTTTATCAATTTGGTGACACGTATTATGTTTTGGGTCTTTGAATTTGAACTTTATGGCTTTGTTTCAAGTGTTATTATTGAATTTTGTAATATTTTAGTGCTGGCGGGTTATGAACACCTGATGCCTATATGGTTACTTACATTTTAGACTTTACAAGTAATGATTTAGTCCATTTATGATTTTATTATCATACTCAGTTTGTTATGATTATGTTGAGCACTATTAATAGAGATGATAAGTTGACCTTAGTCAGAAATAGTGACAGTTTAGTTGAGAGTAGGACTTAGCACCGAGTGAAACCAGGGATAAGAGCTCACCTTCCAGTAGATGATGTGAATTTAGTATCAATACCTGAGTTCTAGAACTACATATCCAGCTAAGGTTTTGAGAGGTCTTCCTGGCAGTTGAGGGTTGACATTCTCCTAGGGGCACCTGCCAGTAGAAGGTGACTCTCTAGTCCTTCAGTACACTAGTCTAGTGGATCCACACAGTCAGTGTTAGTACTCGTGGCAAGGTACTGAAACTATGTTATAAGACAACATATAATTACTTAGACCCCAGTTAACTCAGTCTATATCAGTTTAGGTTTGCTTGACCAAGTCATTATATTTTCAGTTATTCAGTCAGTCAATTTTACATAATAAATTCAATTCATGCATTACTTGGTCTTGCATTCTCAATTTTACATGTACATACATACATGTTCAGTTTCCATATGTATTTCAGTTTTTTCGTATCTCACATACTAGTACATTTAAAGTACTAACCGCATACTTTTCTCTTGTGCTATGTTGTCTTATAACATAGGTTCAAACACTTAGTTTCCTAACCATTCTTAGACAGTTCAACACTACCCAACCGCAGTAGTGGTGAGTCCTCATCCATCAAGGATATGTTATTACTGTTATTTTAGAATCTCTTTATGTTCAGTCAGTCGGAGTTCGTTAAGGGTTTGTCCCACCAACTCCTTATGATTTTTAGAGGCTTTCAGACAGATAGACAATCAGTTGGTTTTCAGTCTATTCAGTTGTTTATGACGTGTTGAATTATATTTCAGTATTTTACTGTACCAGCATTTTATCATATTATATTCTGTGCATGTTATCCCATTACTATTTTATTCAGTGCTCACAGCAGGTACATATCATGGGTTAGCTTGGGATCACTCGTGGCCTTAAGCACCGTGTTATGACTAGGGGGCAGCTCTGAATTGCGATAGATAAGGAAGTAATTAATTAGTAATAATATAATATTATGGGTCAATTATTTATCAATAAGGAGTGCTAAGAATAAAATAAAGCTGTGTAGTGGGAGCATGTTAAGAAGAGTCATAATTAGAAACATGAGATTAAGTAATTAAATTGGCATATTGTATGAGTTAATGTTTGACTTTAGAATTTTGTATTATGGTTACGTGATTTAATCTTGATGCCCCATGATGACTATCAGTACATGTGGTTATACCAATCTACTCTTGCTATACCATTTTAGGATATAGCGTAGTTGCGAGATCAGTTGATGTTTCTTGTTTGATGCAGATAGAGATCTCTAGAATCTTCTATCTTCTCATTCCCTGGTGAAAGTTGGTGTTATGTACTTATTTTTCTATTTAGTAGCTCTTGTACATGTCTAGACTAGGTCCTTTGAAAAAGTGTTTTCATTTATGATATTCTCGAAAAAGATTGTATTATTTATCAAATTTTGAAATCTTTAATAAAAATTATTTATAATTTTCGCATCTATTTTGAATGGGTCGTACATATTCTCCTATGTAGGTAGCTTAGAATAGATGTCTGTACGATCTGATTAGTTAGATCATGACATACCCACAAAGTGTATATGTGTGTGTGTGTGTGTATATATATATAAATATATATAAATAGAGAGAGAGAGAGAGAGACTGCAAGCGTATTTTATAGTATCAATATCTATGTATTCGACAAGTCACTAAATGGTCCACTATGACACCCACATAATATATCTTATATATTCACATAGTATTATTAGAAATCAAGCTTCATTTCTTCTAAAAAATATCTAAGAAACCCACTTTGATATCTCATATACCAAACATAATAACATAGAAGATCAAGATTCATTCCTATTTCAAAAAGACTCATACTTAATTATTCAATTGTTATATATTCATATTCTCTAAAAAGGAAACAATAGCAAAAAATCATATTTTACCTTTAGTTTCTTTGCCAAATCACCAAAAGCTTTAAAATCTCTTCAAACTTTACATCACCATGAACCTGAAATTCGTTGATCTTCTTCTTTAAGTTAGCATTGCTAGATACACTATCACCGTGATTGCTTTGACCAATATATATACCTTTGACGTGTGTGTGGAAAATAATTCACCAGTCAAACAGTGACTTTGAGAAAATAGAGGCAGTTTCAGACGTTAAACCATCTAACTCTAATAACATCCTTTCATCATTACTTGAAAAAAAATGTTCTCAAACTGCAACTACATTTAACAAACTTTAAATACCATAGATTTATCATAATATCTAACGTACAAAATTAACAGAAATGCTTGATTAGGGTGTAAGATGAATATCCACAAATAGACATGCTCGTGGTTTAGCTATTTCTCTGTGATTTACTTCAGAATATGCGACACTTAAAAATCATTATACTTAGCAAAATGATCTTTGAACTCTGGAAAACACTATCAAAATCAAATCTTTAAGTCAAAGAAAATTCACCAAATTCACCATGCTGATAAAAATTAGGTTTTATCTTAAATTTGTTTGAGCACAATTCTAATTCACATTCAAAGCATCGATTCCCCTTGAATAATAATTGAAATAACAATTCTCGATTAGATCAAAATATACAAATCAATAACTTTCATATTTAACAATGAGAAGGGAAGACATTCACAAAATACAAAATTACAATCTTAACAACAATATCATATTTTCATTTTTCATTAAGGAAACAAGCTTCAAGTTAGGGTCATGTTACATCGAATGAATCATTAAATTACTTCATCAGCAACCGATTAGCCTTCAATGACACCTTAATAGATGTACTACCCCTAAATTTTTTATCTGTAATAAGAGTAAACTTACCCAACTCAAATTGAAGTTCCGCACCACTAATCAAAAATCATAAAAGATCACTTTATCATTATGCACATTCTTTATCAATAAATTGTGCAAAATAAGGCCTCGCACTAAAATTGAAGGTATGTCTAGAAACTAATCAAAATATTTTCTAAACAAATTAATGTGTTCCGTCGATAACTTCGAATGCAGTTATATAACATCAGAGCAGTTAGCATTCAATCTTCAATTTAAAGTCAATATATATCTTGACATAAAAACATTCTAGTTGCAAACATAATGATTATATAAACAATTTTTCAAAATAAGAATTCATAAAATAAAATAAAATTCTATAAAAGACATGCTACACGATCATCTATGATATCAAAAAGTTTTACTATGGTTGAGGCTCAAGTATGACTTGGTGTGTGAGGGATTACTTTTTGAATTAAAAAAAGTGGGTCCCACCTATTATCCCTCTCACCCTTTATTTTTATTTATTAAGCTCTCACCCTTTATTATTTTCTCTCTCTCCCCTCCTTTTTAACTCATCATCCTTTTCTCTTCATTTATTTTCTTTTTTTAATTTAATTCCTTTATAGTCTAATTTTTTAAATCAATTTATTTGCACGCACCTCGATTAATTTCATGAAATACTAAAAAAAATTACTTAGTATTTGTCTCTATAGAAAATTAAATTTGAGACATCATCGTAGTCAACTCACTTCGTGGAACCACTAAGACACGCTTTTGGATGCAATTATTTTTATATTTTTTCATCTCGTGATTTATTTTTTGTCTTTTTAAAAATCTAAAATTTTAAAAAAAAAATATGATCAAACACAACTCCAACTCTAATTTGTTAGGCTCTAATGGCCAAACAATTACTTAATATCAATTATTTATTAATTATGCATTCTAATTAATTATAAATGTCTAGTTAAAAAATGACAATAAAATGAAATTACCAGATAAATTATGGGGTTAACCTGTACAAAAAGTAAGAAAATTAACTTTATGAGTGTTTACTCTTAATCAAATATAACTTAATAAAGTAAAATCAAAATCTTTATTTTTATCCTTATCATTCTTCATCATTAATGACCTTAATTAATTAATTACAAAAATATAAATTATTATTGACTCTGTCCATATTAGTTGATTTTACTAAAAATAATTGTCTCATATTAATTGCCATCTTACTAAATCAAGAAAACATTAATTAAATTTTTTGATACTATTCTTGCAATTCATTTTTTTTTGAAAGTGTTAACACTTAATTGTAAAGTTTTTTAAGAGGTGAATTGATAAAATTACCTTCTTGTTTATGATTTCTTAACATATGTGTAAAATAAAATGACCTACTAATATGAAATGGATGGAATAATTCTTTCACCAATTTATTTATGCAATCAAATACTATCTTGCCTAAACAAATCATAAATAGAAAAATAATATTATTGTTAAGCTTAGCCAATAAGGGAGGGATGAAAAGAGAAATGAAAATAAAGTGAGACATTAATGGAATGGGACCTATAGTACATATGTCAATTAATAATGACCCTCACACAAGTATGACGTGACGCACCTACTCATAATAAAATTTTCTCAATTTTTGTTATTATTTTAAGGATCAATTCACACAAAGGATTTGATGTATCAAACACATATTTTTTTCTGACTTATATTTTCATCAACCACTATTGGCCAATCCCAACTACTAACTAACTCATCTATCACAACTAGCACCACCACAACTACCACTAACACATTATCAGACTCCACTTATTCTTCGTCCATCACCACCACCATCATAGTCACCGTTGTCGCTACTTCTACCACTGCTTCAACCACCATCATTGTTATAGTATATCTTTACTAATAATTATCTGTACCATAAAAAATAATAACATCTCCAACTACCACCAACACGTTATCGACTATCATGCATTCATTTTTAAGCTATCACAATCAACACCTCCAAATATAAACATCAACCAACTTTACATCACTACCACCACCACTGTTAATGTCACTATCATAACAGTCATTACAATATCAAACATCTCTACCATCATAATTATCACCACTGTTATATCTTATTTTGATGATGATTAGCTGACATCAAGGGACCAGGTCCCTGGGTCTTCATGAGTTCAGTACAACTGTCACTAGTATGTGCAGTTTTGTCTATTAGTGTAACAAACTGCGCAGGTGAGCTTGTACCTATCAGGACACCTGGACCAATCGCATTTCTATACTAATCATTATCCAGCTATAAATAAAATAGAGTGCTCCTTAAATTATCAATTTTTGCAACCTGATTATTCAAAGAGAGAAATCAGTGAAAACTTAAATATTGCTCAAGTCCAAATCTTTGTCTGTAATTGAATTACTGGTGTTATAAGAGTAATGATTTTTCTTTGTGTCCTTAAGAGTGCTTAAGTAGAGTTACCTGAGATTGATATTAGTTAGTGTTTATCAATATTGAGGTGAGATCTTGATAGAGTTATAAGAGTTTATAATAGAGTTATTGCAAACTAGTTGAGCCTAGAGTTAGGTTCAAATTGAGTCTTTAATCGAGAGATTGATTATAGTGGATGTGTGAGTGCTTGTGAGGGCAAGCCATAGTTTTTCCTTTCTTGAGAAAGGAGGTTTCCACGTTAAAATCATTGTGTTCTTTAATTTCGTGCAAAGTGTTGTTTTCTTACTGCTTTACTGCTTTATTGCATCTGTCTGACTTTAAGGGACCTGATCCCTCGTAGTGTGGTGCAACCTCCCACATTTCAACAATTGGTATCAGAGTAAGGACACTTTAATAGGTTCATACCTAGAGTGATTTATTGATCATAGCTGCTCTAACTAATCTGAAAAAAGGTAATCTACCACTATATAGGATAAGGTTTGATGATGAAGATCAAAAAAAAGTTTAGAAGATTTACAATGTAAGGAAATTTCTTATCTGTGGCATAGTACATGGTAAGTATAATAGGATATTTGCTTGTTAAAATGCTAAAAAATTTTGGAATTGCCTGAAGATAGCTCATGAAGGAACAACTAATGTAAAGAATTCAAAGCTTGATATGTTGACTACTTAGTATGAAACTTTTTCTATGAAAGAAGGAGATACAATTCAAGAAATACATACAAGATTCACTTCTATCACAAATGAGCTGCACTGGATAAGAGAAGTGATTCCTTTGTATAAGTAAATGAGAAAAATTCTAGGTGTTCTTCCTAAGTCCCGAAAAGCAAAGTGGATGCTATTACTAAGGCAAGAAACCTGAAGGCTCTGATTATAGATGAAATCATTGGTAATTAAAGACTCATGAGCTCAAGAAGCAACAAGGAAAAGAGAAGAAGGAAGCAAAAAAAAGAAAAATCTCTGGCATTGAAGCTTCAAAATTAAATTTGGGTAAAGAAGACACTGATGTTGTCTATTTTCCAAAAAGGATTGTTAGAGATATGAATAAAAATGGTTAGTTTTAAAGAAAATAAAGTAGAAGAAAAAAGAAAGGCACTGTTAAAGTTTGTCACAAATGTGGAAGTCCTGAGCATTTCATTAAGGACTATCTAATGCACAAAAATGAATTACAAGGAATATCTCAAAACTGGAGGTGACAAAGGAAAGAATAGGGACCAGGTCCCTATAAAATAAAGTTGGGATGCAACTGACTATACAGTGAAGCAAGCCCTAGCAGTGTGGGCAGATTCCTCCAGTGAATCTGTTGAAGCTGAAAAGGCTAAAGATGTATCTATGCTGGATGAAGAGGAGTGTGAAGTTACCTATAATTCCTTGTTTTCTTTTATGGTACACACTAAAGATAAAGAATAAAATAAGATAACTCTCTTTTACATTAAGGAAAATTTAAATAACTACTCTGCTAGAAAGATAAAGAAGCTAGAAAATGTGTTGATTAATCTATCTGTGAACTGACTACTGAGAAAAATGCTCTAGAAGAGAAAGTAGAATATCAAGAGCTTGAATTGATTGCTTTAACTCTTCAGATATCTTAAACAGAAGAATTGTTCACAAAGTTAAAATCAAAGAATCTGCATTTAATGAGTAAACTAGAAAAAGTAAATGATTCTGATGGTAAAAGTAATAAAGAAGATTCAAGGCTTCAATTTGAGCTTGAAGAAAAATTAAGATATTATCAAAAGTACCTTATGATTGTACTTCATAAGAATGAAGAATTAGAAAGGCACATGGTCCGTCTAAGGGAAGAACGTAACAAATCACTAAAATGGACCACTTTCTCACAAACCATTTCTAATTTAACTGGTCAGTGTCAATAATGGTAAAGGCTTAGATATCAGTATAAAATCTAATCACTTGGGTCTTATGGGAAAGTTGTTCATGGTAGTAAAAATAGGGTTCACAAACCTCTATGTACTCATTATGGAAGATATGGACACTTGAAGAAAAACTACCAGTACTGAATTAGAGGTAGAATGAGCAACACTAAATAAATCTAACATGAGAACTATTATCCTAAGGGTTTCATGCCCTTGAAAATGTAAAGAAGAGGAACTCTCTACCTAGATGGGTCAAGAAAGATCTGATCAGACCTTTGTCTTTATATAGGGAACTCAAACTCAAGTGGGTTCCCAAATATAACAAATGACTATATTTACAGGTAGTAGAAGGGGAATACAGTCAGACCTGGTTCATGGATAGTGGATGCTCAAAGTATATGATAGGGAGGACTGACTGCTTTCTTTCTCTCAAGACACTTCAAGATGGAGGTGTCATTTTTGGAAATGGTAAAAAGGGTTATACATGGTATGGGAAAGATTGAAAGATCTCTAGATCAAGTAATAGAAGATATGTACTATGCGAATGGCCTCAATTATAGTCTTAAAAGTGTTTCCCAAATCTATGACAAAGGTAATAATGTCAAATTCTCAGATGATGGATGTACTATATCAACCTTGGAATCTGGAAAAGTTATTCTCAGGGCAAAGAGGATCAAAATTATATATGTAGTTGATTTAGAGTCTGTGGCTGATAGAGAATTAACTTGCTTAAGTGTTCAAAGTAAAGATGTTGATTTATGGCATAGAAGACTGGGACATATAAGTTTCTCTTTGCTGAACAAGTTGATCTCAAAGGACCTGGTCTATGGCATGCCAAAGTTGAAATTTTCAAACAACAAGGTTTGTAATACCTATGTTAAAGGAAAACATATCAGGGCTTCTTTTAAGTTGAAGAATCAGGTGAGTACTTCTAGACCCCTTGAGTTACTGCATATGGATCTATGTGGACCTACCAAAGTCTAAAGTGAAGGAGGAAAGAAGTATGTGTTTATGATTGTGGATGACTAATCAAGGTTCACTTGTAAAATATTCTTAAGAACAAAGAATGAAACCTACGAGGTACAGGTTACTTTTGCCAAGAAAATCTAAATGAAGTTGAACTGTAAGATTATTGAATTCAGATTTAATCATGGAAGTGAATTTGAAAACTCTCCAGTTGCAGGATTCTGTACTGAAAATAGAATCAGTCATAACTTCTCTACTCCAAAGAATCCTCAGCAAAATAGATTTATTAAAAGAATGAACAAAACCCTTATAGAGATTGCCAAGACTATGCTAATTGATAGCAGACTTCCAAAAAACTTTTGGGCTTAAGCTGTGAATGTGAAAAATAGGTTATTGATTAGATCACTCATGAACAAGACCCCTTATGAGCTTGTGTCCAATAAAATCCTAAGCTTGACTATTTTAAACCTTTTGGATACAAATGCTTTATTCTAAATAATGGGTAGAATGATCTAGAAAAGTTTGACTCCAAAAGTGATGAATCAGTATTTATGGTTTATTCTTCAATAAGCAAAGAATACAAAGTTTTCAACAAAAGAACTTTGTGTATTGAAGAAAGTGTGCATGTGGTCTTTGGTGAGTCAGGAAAGCTAATGAATCCAGGTGATAGTTAAGATTTAGAAATAGAAGAACTCATTCCTGTTCAAAGGGATGACATTGCTTAAGAGGATGGTCAAGGACTAAATGATGAAAGTGATGGTCATCTAGAATTATAGTCACAGATCCCAGCTACATTTGAAGAACAATAAAAAAAGTCCAGTGAAACTCTTCAAGGACCTGGTCCCAATAGAACTCATCTCAGAAGGTCGAATTAGAGGCAAAAATCTTCTCATCCACTTGAGAATCTGACCATGCCTTTGGAATCTAAAGTACAAATAAGAGATCAAGCTAGAAATTTCATGGCATTCTCAGCATCCCAAATTGAGCCTAAAAATATGAGAGAGGCCCTAAAAGATACTAAATGGATCAATGCAATACATGAGGAGCTTCAATAATTTGAAAGAAGTAAAGTATGACACCTGATCCCTAGACCTGTTGATAGAATAGTTATTGGGACTAAGTGGGTGTACAGAAATAAGAAGGATGAACAAGGAACTATCAACATAAATAAAATCAAGCCTGGTTGTTCAAGTCTATAACTAGGAGAAAGGAATCGATTATGATGAGACATTTGCCCCTGTAGTAAGGATAGAGGCTATCAGGATTCTTATTACTTTTGCTACCTATATGGGGTTCAAACTCTTCCAAATAGATGTCAAAGGTTCTTTTCTAAATGGAAAATTGAAGGAAGAAATCTATGTCAAACAACCTCTAGGTTTTGAAGATAAAAACTTTCCTCATTATGTACTCAAATTGGACAAGGCTCTCTATGGATTAAAGAAAGCACCTAAGGCTTGGTATGAGAGACTTTAAAAGTTTCTTTTGGAAAATGGCTTTACAAGAGGATAAAATGATAATGCACTCTTTTTAAAGTCCATAGGTGGTAGCTTGCGGATTGTTCATATATATATTAATGATATTATCTTTGGAGCTACTTTTGAATCCCTATGTGAAGATTTTCCAAAGCTAATGGGGAGTGAATTTGAAATAAGCATGATGGGTGAGTTGAGTTTCTTTCTAGGTTTGTAGATTAAACAAACCTCCCAGGGGACAATGATCTGTCAAGAGAAGTATATCCAGGAGCTTCTGATGAAATACAACATGGGAGATGCCAAGCCAATTAAAACCCTAATTAGAACCAGTTCCAAGATAAAAAATGATGAATTTGGTCCCTCAGTTAATGAAATCATGTATAGAGGGATTATTGGATCCTTATAATATCTCATTGCAAGCAGGCCAAATATTGTGTTTAGTGTGGGAATGTGTGCAAAATTTCAGGCCTATCCTAAGGAGTCTCATCTGAAAGTTGCAAAAAGAATTCTCAGGTATTTGAAAGGTACAAGAGACCTGGTCCTGTATTACCATTTTTGGAGATTGTTTTGATCTGGTAGGGTATGCTGATGCTGATTATGCTGGATATCTAGTGGATAGAAAAAGTGCCTCAGGAATGGCTCATTTTCTGGGTTCTTTCTTAATCTCCCAGGGTTCTAAAAAATAGAATTCAGTTGTTTTATCTACTGTTAAAGATGAATATATGGTTGTATCTTCTTGTTGTGCACAATTATTATGGATCAAATAGAAACTACTTTAGAATTGTCTCAGACACTATCCATCGGATGTGTGATAACACAAGTGTTCTCAACATGGCCTAGAGTCCAGTGCACTATAAGAGACCAAGTATATTAATGTGAGACATCACTTTCTGAAAGACAATGTTGAGAAGAGAGTTATTTGCATGAATTTTTGCAAGACTAAAGATCAAATAGAAGATATATTAACTTAAGATATACACAAGGAACAATTTGTGAAGAACATGTTAAGGCTGGGGTTGATCAAAATAACCTCACCTTCTAGATAAGTCAATTTTTCTCCCTAAAAATGGCTATGATCAGGAGATAGGTATCCTTGATAAAGTATGTACTTGTTGGTCTAACTCAGAACCATACCTTTGCAGTAACACCTGTGGGAACAACTTTGGAGTAGGAAAAATGTGACAGGCACAAAGTTGAGTATCCCTCAAGAAAGAAAGGGACCTGGCCCCATCTCTCAAGTTAGTATCGTGAATGTGTATAACTTTTTGTTTTGTCAGAAAAAGATGCATCTTCTCTCTTTATGTTAGAAATTTGTCTTATTCTTAAAGAAAAGATGAGTCACCCCAAAATTGAAATTGATCACATCTCACTCTTTAAAAAAAAAACCCTTTCTTGTGCTTATTCGTTCCCTTAAATCTTGTTATCCCTAAACCTTCTCTTGTCAAAAGAAAAAAATCTAGCCACAGATAGCCCTCTTGTAACAAAGATTTGCAAATGGCTGCTAATTTCTCATTCTTGTGTCTTTTAAAGGCCTTTGAACTTAGCATAGATAAAATTCCCCTCTCAAACCTTCTTGAAAAACACCTTTCTTCTCATACCCTTCCAAAGTTAGACTTTTTCTTCACTCAACTCATTGATGAAGATTCATCCCTAAAGCTTCATAACCTTTTTGGTAGTACATTGATGGATGATGCCTGGATTGCTGAAAATCTCATATTGCTATCAAATAGCCCAAGAAAGAGTGTATTTGGTCCTAAGAAACAAAATTTCAGTAAGATAATGTTACGCCCCGAATCTGATACTCGAAATGCTACACGGTGTCCACGACCCCGAAGGACCACAAGCTAACCCATGACTGATATCTGTAAATGAGTACTGCATAATAAACTGAATAAATGCAAAAAATAAGTTGTAAGGCCGTAAGGTTCAAAACTGTAATATGTCTGATAAAACAATATCTGAACGGGTTATAGAAATACCCAAAACTAAAATACACTATTTGAACATACTGTAGTCTGAAAGCCTCTAAACTATCTAAAAATTGTGGAGTTGATGGGACATGTCCCCAACTAACTCTGAACTACTGAAAATAATAAAATAATTAAATAATAACATCCTTGAATGATGAAGACTCACTGCTGACTCTGACTGCTGAAACTGGAATGCTACTAATGCTCTGGAGCTCGTGTTTTTGAACCTATGATATAAAAACATCATAGAACAAATGTGTTAGTATGATTGAATATACTTGTATGCAAGTGAGGTAGGCTGAATGCAAAGGGTTCATATATATGAATAATACTAACTGACTGTATAACATGAATGTGAGAATACATGCACGAAAAAGTAACTGAGACAGAATATGTAATAATACTGACTACTGGGTATGAATACTGATAACATGAGTTACTGATAATTGACATAACTATTACTAAGTGATTATATCTGATAGTCTAGATTTCGACGAAACTAGCTGAGTTCCGTACTGTGCTGAGTGACTGTAAATGACAGTCCTGATATCTGAAGAACTATCTGAGTTCTATTACTGAGATTGAGTGACTTATCTGACAGTTCTAATTTTGTAACTAAAGCTGAGGGAGAATTCATCTAACTGACATACGTGTCAATACCGCGCCACTGGTAAGGACAAACTGTGAGAAATCCCTTGTCTAACAGGTACTCTAAGGAGAATGGTGGGACCCTCATATAAAATGTTAAGCCACTTCATCTACCCTCAACTAGCAGGTTTGATGTCTCAACCTACGCTGGCTACATATTTCTGAAGCGTAAGGATTGCTTCTAAGAATCACGCCCTCTACTAATAGGTGAGTTTCCATCCTTGGGCTTACTCGGTGCTGAATCCTACTCCCATCTGAATAGACACTAAACATGATTAATAGAACTGAACTGGACTGAGTTCATGGAGTTTCATTAACTGATGAAATACTATTGAGATCTGATAAATGATTGATATTACTGAAATTACTGAGTTTTTTAAGTCATGTAACTGACTGAATTCTATTGAGTTCTGAAACTGACTAAGAATACTACTAATCATGGCCTGACTGAGAATTATCATGAAACCGATGCCTGCTCTAAGCACATAGCTAAGTTGTCGGGAACAAGTACGTCCAGGACTCGATAGAATGAAATTGACACTACATAATACTTTTTTAAACACAAGACCATAGTCCACAATTCATAATACAATCATTGAGGCATTTCACCAAGTACTTGGGAGTCATAAGCTTGAACATAGACAAGGATGCATAATAATGTATCATGATTAATTCACTAACGCTTTTTATCAAACACTCAGCATACATTTAACTTGTACATGAATAGGGATCTCTTATTAGAATGTTATAATAGTACTAGTTCATTCACATGGGCATTTCATCAAACACCTAGTGAGCATAATATATGCACATAACACTAGACAACTAATAGTCATCATAATTTACATTCCCATTGGCAAAATTTCAAGGGTTTAACATGTTTTTACATGGTACTACACATATATCTCTTTACCTCTCATAGAAATTGCAATTAAATCATTAACTAGAGAGCCCATTAACATAATAGTCATGAACACTATCAAACTAAATCATGAAAACCATCAAAAACATTATCTTGAGTTTTTGAAAAGGTTTCTTGAGCTCCAGGATTTGAAGGAACCCTAGGATGAACACTTGACATACCTTGGATGGAAAATTCTTCAAAACAACGGTAGAATCTCTTGAATTTGAAGCTCCTATGAAAACCCTAGACTTGTTCTTGAGAGTATTTAAGAGTAACAACAATATTTTGGTGAAATAATGGCTGAATCTCGTGTTATAGGCTTATATAGGGGTGGAAAATTGACCCTTTTGCCCTTAAAAATACGGACATTTAATGAATGAAAACTGGGCATCGACTTGATTGGCGACGTGGTGCGTTGATGCATCGACGCGATAGCTGATGCGTCACGCCAAGCGTCAGTAGTTTTTTGTGGCATTCCCTGGAACAATGTTAACCAATGCGATAGGCGACGCAGCACGCCAAAATCGCGTTGGTTCACTATTTTAGGACACCAAACGTGGTCTAAACATGGTCTGAAAAATCCAAAACTTTTCTGGGAATACCTATTGACCTCTCTAATCATGAATTAACAAAAATATGGACCATAAAGGACATTAAGGTGGCAAAATGAGATTGCCTACTTTCAAAGGCCAAAAATAAACTAAGTTTGAGAACTTAGCTAGAATTTTCTAAGTATGGGACCCCTTTGACAATCTTAAAGGACTAATTTAAGCTTAGAAATTTTGTGGGGTCTTATAATATCTCCCATTGATAACATTCGTCCTCGAATGAGACTGACTGAGATGGAGAAAATACAAACTGAAGTATATATAGGACATAAATAACTGAAACATGATTTCCTGACAAACATGACTGATAAACTGAATATATTGTATTGAACATACATATCTGATACATGCATAATTGATTCATTAATGCATGACTGAGATTTCTGATAAGCTGAGTTTCTCATAATGAGGATGCATATCTGATGTATGAATATGTGACTAACATGATGCATGGACATATGACTGAATATGCAATTGTATTTGATACCAAGTTTATAATAGAATTTTGAGCATGGAACTGAATACCAAATTGGTAATGAAACTGAACATAATAACTGAGCAAGCTTAAGGAAAACTATTACCTTGGGCTGAGTCTAAGTTAGCGGAAAAGAGGTGAGGATACTTGTTTCACATATCTGCTATTGCTTTCCAAGTAGCTCCCTC
Source organism: Capsicum annuum (assembly GCF_002878395.1). Taxonomy (NCBI): domain Eukaryota; kingdom Viridiplantae; phylum Streptophyta; class Magnoliopsida; order Solanales; family Solanaceae; genus Capsicum; species Capsicum annuum. The sequence goes on from NC_061113.1 coordinate 254,657,992, forward strand.
AACGGACTGATTTCGCCAAAAAACTTTGACTAGAGGGACTTCTTTGTTCCTCAGTCTACGAGTCTGGTAGTTAAGAATTTCAACTGGAATCTCTTAATAAGAGAGGCTATTCCGAACATCAATGCCCTCTATAGGGACTACAACTGATGGGTCACCTATGCACTTCTTGAGCAAAGAGACATAGAACACTGGATAAACTGAGGCTAGATCTGAAGGTAATTCGAGCTCATAAGCTACCTTGCCAAAACAACTGAGAATTTTAAAAGGACCGATATATCGGGGATTGAGCTTTCCCTTCTTGCCAAATCTCTTCACTCCCTTCATGGGAGAGATATTTAAGTAAACATAGTCACCAATCTCGAACTCGAGATCCATTCTATGCATATTTTTATAAGACTTCTATTAGCTCTGAGTATCTCGGAGTCTTTCTCTGACCAATAAAACTTTTTCTAAGGCATCCAATACTAAGTCAAGCTCTATAACTGAGGTCTCACTAACTTTAAACCTATCGATTGAAGATCCGCATATCCTACCATCAAGAGCTTCAAATAGAGCCATACGAATACTGGAATGATGGTTGTTGTTTTATGCAAATTCAATCAAAGGCAAGTGATCATCCCAACTAATCTTGAATTTAATTATACACACTCTCAGCATATCTTCGAAAGTTTGAATGGTCCTTTCTGCTTGACCATCTGTTTGGGGATAAAAGGTTGTACTGAGATGAACTTGGGTACCAAGACCCTTTTGGAATGCTTTCTAGAAGTGAGAGGTGAACTGGGTACCTCTGTCTGAAATAATGGACAACAAAACACCGTGCAATCTAACAAACTCCCTGATATAGAGTTTGGCATAATCCTCGACCTAATAAAAGGTATGGACTGGAAAAAATGAGCTGATTTGGTTATCCTATCTACAATGACCCATACTGAATCATGTTGGTGACGAGTATGAGGCAAACCCATCATAAAGTCCATGTTCACTTCTTCCTACTTCCAAGTAGGAATACTGAACTCCTGCATGGACCCACTAGGCTTCTGATGCTCTATCTTAACCTGCTGACATGTAGAGAACTTAGCTACAAACTCTACAATATCTCTCTTTATCCCACTCTACCAATAGATCTCCCGCAACTTGCAGTACATCTTAGTGTCCCCTGGATGAATAGAGTAGCGCACACCATGTGCTTCTGCGAGAATTCGCTGCCTCAAGTCATCTATACCTGGCACACAAAGACGACCCAGACAATGCAAAACACCATCTCTCCCTTGGGAGAAAACCTCTACTTTCTGATCTTTGACTGATTCTTTCAACTTGATTAGACTAGGATCTCTATCCTACTTTTCCTTAACTTTGGAAACTAGAGATGATTTTGAACTATTCTGAACCCATAGACTACCTTCTGTTGAATCGACTTGGCAGACACCTAGTCTGGCAAGCTGATGGACTTCCTGAGCTAACTTCTACTACTGTCCTTAACATAAGCAACACTACCCATAGATAGTCTACTGAGGGTGTCGGCCACTACATTGACCTTGCCCGAATGATAAAAAACACTCATGTTGTAATCTTTCAAGAGCTCTAACTACCTTTTCTAACAAAGATTGAGATATTTCTGAGAAAAGACATACTGAAGGCTCTTATGATCTGTGAACATATCTACATGAACACCATACAAGTAATGCCTCCAAATCTTTAAGGCAAAAACGACGGTTGCTAACTCAAGATCATGAGTAGTATAATTATTCTCATAGGGTTTAAGCTGTCTGGAGGCATAGGCTATGACCTTACCATGCTGCATAAGGACACAACCCAAGCCTACTCTGTATGCATCATAATACACTACAAACCCATCTGTACCATCTGGAAGAGCCAAAACTGGAGCTGAGGTGAGTCGAGTCTTCAACTCCTAAAAACTCTTCTCACAAGGATCTGACCACTGAAACTTGACTTTCTTTTGAGTTAATCTGTACATAGGGGATGAAATAGAAGAAAATCCCTCAAAAAACTATCTGTAATACCCAGCCAAACCCAAGAAGCTCCTGATATCTGATGGAGATACAGAGCAAAGCAAATTTCTTACTACTTCGATCTTTTGAGGATCAACTCTAATGCCATCACCGTAAATGATATGATCAAGGAATGCTACTGACCTTAGCCAAAATTCACACTTACTAAATTTGGCAAACAACTGATGATTTCTAAGAGTTTGTAATAATATTCTGAGATGGTCTACATGATCACGCTCACTGCAGGAGTAAACAAGGATGTCATCTATGAAGACTATGACAAACATGTCCAAGTACTGCTTGAACACATAATTCATCAAGTCCATGAAAGTCGTTGGGCATTGGTAAGACCAAAGGACATAACTAAGAATTTCAAGTGATTATACCGAGTATAAAAGGCTATTTTCAGAATGTCACATTCTCTGACTCTGAGTTGATGATAGCTTAATCTGAGATCTATCTTGGAGAAATAGTTGGCATCCTGAAGTTGGTCAAACAAGTCATTGATTCTGGGAAGTATATACTTGTTCTTGATCGTGAATTTATTGAGTTGGCGGTAATCAATGCACATTCTGAGAGAACCATTTTTTTACACGAATAAGACTGGTACGCCCTATGGGGACACACTGGGTTTGATGAATCCCTTATCTAGGAGATCCTTCAACTATTGTTTCAGTTCTTTGAGTTCTACTGGTGCCATTCTATATGGCGGAATAGATATAGGTTGAGTATTTGGAATAAGATCAATACCGAAGTCTATTTCCCTTACAGAAGGAATTCCTGGAAGATCTTCGGGAAAAACATCAGAATATTCATTCACTACTGGGACTGATTCGAAACTGGGAGTTTTAGAACTAGAGTTCTTAACTCGAACAAGATGATAGACACATCCCTTAGATATTATTTTTTGTGCCTGAAGGTAGGAAACAAACTGACCTCTGAAAACTAAAGTACCACCTCTCCACTTTAGGACAGGTTTATTCGAAAACTAAAACTGGATAATTTTATTTTAGAAGTTGACTGTGGTATAGCAGGAACAAAGCCAATCCATGCCAAAAATGACATCAAAATCAGTCATCTATAATTCGACTAAGTCTACTAAAGTGACCTTCAGAGATACCATAATCAGACAGTTCCTGTATACCCATCGGGCTATGATGGTTTTACCCACTAAGATGGAGACTGAGAAAGTTTCTGCTAGAATTTTGGGACTGACTCTGAAATCAACTGCTATATAAGGAGTAACAAAAGACAAAGAAGCTCCTGGATCTAGCAAAGCGTAAACATGCAAATGAAAGATCTGTAACATACCAGTAACTACATCAGGAGAATTTTCCTGATCCTGTTGAGACTAAAGAGAATAGAGTATATTTGGGTGTTGCCCACAAATAGCACTGGAAATGGCACCCTATTAGTTCGGGAGATTGGACTGAGCTGAGAAATGGTTACGCTGACCCTGAGGACCTAGCTGAGGACAATCTCTAACTCTGTGGCCTGGATTGCCACATCTAAAGCAAACATCACTGCCAAATCTGCAAGTATCTTGATGGTACTTGCCATATGTCTGACAAAGAGGATAGGTTCAGGCACTGCTAACACTGCCCTAAGACTTAGAGCCTGGTGCCCTATCTCTATTGCCATCTCTAAATTTCAACATTAGAACACTAGCTGAGGAAAGATCTGGAATGGATGACTTTAGGTAGAATTGAGAATGACTTTCACCCTCTGACTTAGGATGAGCAAAGTTAAAACTGCCTATTCTTGCTCTCTTATTTTGCTTCTCTCTCATCTTAATCTTCTACTCTTCTATCTATTAAGCATGGATCATAAGCCTAGCTATTTTTATCTCACTAATCAATATTTTAGATCTGTACTCATTGACTACACTATCTTTTATCCCAGAAACAAACTTACTCATCTTAGCCATGATGTCTGCCACTACATGAGGAGCGTATCTAGCTAGTTGAGTAAACTTAAGAGAATACTCTTTCACTATCATGTTGTCCTGCCTCAGGTTGATAAATTCTAGCGCCTTAGCTTTCTTCAGCTCTAAAGGAAAGAATCTATCAAGAAAAGCAGTGGGAAAATCCTCCCACTCTATAGGCCCTGCATCACCAGCCCTCTCTGCTTTCCACTGTTCGAACCATGTGTGAGCCACATCCTGCAACTAATATCCAGATAGCTCAACAGTCTCAACAGCTGACACCCCCATGATATTTGTAACCTTTTGAACCTGATCAAGGAATTCCTGAGGGTCTTCATCTGACTTAGACCCAAAAAATGATGGTGGATTCATTCGGTTGAAGTCTCGAATCCTGGCTGCTATGGTGTTAGCCACTAGGTTGGTCAAAACTACAGCTGGTTATTCATTTTGGGAAGCAACTGAGATAGCAAGAGTAGTGAATGTAGCTCTGATATCTTCATGAGAAACATGTTCGTCCAAGGGATCTGCTTGGACGGGCTGAGGGGCTGACTGATTTTCGTTTCTTCTTTTGGGAGGCATATTTTGTAGAAGAAATGGAGAAACGGATTAGACTAAGAGTTAAACTTGAGCTCATGCTCACTAGCACAACATGAATACTGAAAGAAAGGGAATTGTTCCTAAAACATCTTATACCCTCCTGTACATAAATGTGGCGCGCAATACACTCATGCATAAGAATATACTAGATGCGGCTTTTAGACTTCCTAGGACACTATTGAACCTTAGGCTCTAATACCAGGTTTATAACGCCCCAAATCTGATACCCATAATGCTACATGGTACCCAAGACCCCAAAGGACCACAAGCTAACCGATGACTGATATCTATAACTGAGCACTACATAATAAACTGAATAAATATAGAATATAAGTTGTAAGGCTGTAAGGTTCAAAATTGTAACATGTCTGATAAAATAATATCTGAATAGGGTATAAAAATACCTAAAACTAAAATAAACTATTTAAATATACTGTAGTCTGAAAGCCTCTAAACTGCCTGAAAACTGTGAGTTAATGGGATATGTCCCCAATTAACTTCAAACTACTAAAAATAATGAAATAATCAAATAATAACAGCCTCGAATGATGAGGGTCCACTGTTGACTCTGACTGTTGAGACTAGAATGCTACTGATGCTCTGGAGCTCGTGCTTCTAAACATATGGTATAAAAACAGCATAGCATAAATACGTCAGTATGATTGAATGTACTGGTATACAAGTGAGGTAGGTTGAATGCAAAGGGTTCATATGCATGAACTATACTAACTGAATGTATAACATAAACGTGAGAATACATGCATGAAAAATAACTAAAACTGAATACATGATAATACTAACTACTATATCTGAATATTGATAACATGAGTTACTGATAACTGACATAACTATTACTGAAATTGTATCTGAAAGTTTAGATTTTGATGGAACTAGCTGAGTTCCGTACTGTGTTGAGTGACTGTATCTGACAGTCCTGATATCTGAAGAACTATCTGAGTTTTATTACTGAGAATGAGTGACTTATCTGACTGTCCTAATTCTGCAACTGAAGCTGTGGGAGAATTCATCTAATCAACATGCCTCTTTTTCTAAATAGATCTGGGGTCCAACCTGTAATCCCAGTTGGAAAGGTGTCAATACCGCACCACTGGTAAGGACAAGCTGTGAGAAATTCCTCGTCTAACAGATACTCTAAGGAGAATGGTGGGACCCTCATATAACATGTTAATCCACCTCATCAACCCTCAACTAGCAAGTTTGATGTCTCAACCCATGCTGGCTACATAGTTCTAGAGCGCAAAGATTGCTTCTAAGAATCACACCTTCTACTAACAGGTGAGTTCCCATCCTTGGGCTTACTCGGTGCTGAATCTTAGTCTCATCTGAATAGACATTGAACATAATTAACTGAACTGAACTGGCCTGAGTTTATTGAGTTCTGTTAACTGACAGAATACTATTGAGATCTAATAATTGACTGAGATTACTGAGATTATTGAGTTTTCCTGAGTCGTATAACTGACTGAATTCTACTGAGTTTTTAAACTAACTGAGAATACTACTAATCATGGTGTGACTGAGATTTATCATGAAACCGATGTCGGCTCTAGGCACACAGCTAAGTTATCAGGTACAAGTACCCCAGGACTCGATAGCATGAAACTGAAACTACATGACACTTCTTTGAACATAGGATCATAGTCCACAATTCATAATACAATCATTGTGGCATTTCATCAAGTACTTGGGAGTCATAAGCTTGAACATAGACAAGGATGCATAATAATGTATCATGATTCATTCACTAAGGCTTTTTATCAAACACTCAGCATACATTTAACTTGAACATGAATAGAAATCTCTTATTAGCATGTTATAATGGTACTAGTTCATTCACATGGGCATTTCATCAAACACCTGGTGAGCATAATATATGCACATAACACTATACAACTAATAGTCATCATAATTTACATTCTCATTGGCAAAGTTTCAAGGGTTTAACATGTTTTTACATGGTACTACACATATATCGCTTTACTTCACATAGAAATTGCAATTAAATCATTAACTAGAGAACCCATTAACATAATAGTCATGAACACTATCAAACTAAATCATGAAAACCATCAAAAACATTATCTTGAGTTTTTGAAAAGGTTTCTTGAGCTCCAGGATTTGAATGAACCCTAGGATGAACACTTGACATACCTTGGATGGAAAATTCTTCAAAACAACGGTAGAATCTCTTGAATTTGAAGCTCCTATGAAAACCCTAGACTTGTTCTTGAGAGTATTTAAGAGTAACAACAATATTTTGGTGAAATAATAGCTGAATCTCGTGTTATAGGCTTATATAAGGGTGGAATCTTAACCCTTTTTTCCCTTAAAAATATGAACATTTAATGACTGAAAACTGGGCATCGACGCGATTGGCGACGCGGTGCATCGATGCGATAAACGACGCGTCGCACCATGATCATGCCAAGCCTCAGTAGTTTTGTAGGCAGTCCCTGCAACAATGTTAACCAACGCGATAGGTGACGCGGCACGCCAAGATCGCGTTGGTCCACTATTTTGGGACACCAAACGTGGTCTAAACGAGGTTCAAAAAATTTAAAACTTTTTCGGGAACACCTATTGACCTCTTTGATCATGAATTAACAAAAATATAGACCACTAAATGATATTAAGGTGGCATAAAGTTCATTTGTTTACCTGCTTTAGTGATGGAGCACATGCATAAAGTTGTTCATGGTAAAAATGGAAAACATGGCAAGTCTTATGGATATTGGTTGAATAAAGTGTTTGATCATTTTGGTATTGTCTGTGAAAATGGAACTCCTGAAACTGTGATACAACTGTTTGGAATGAAGACTCCGATCAAAATTGAGTGTGTGAAAAAGAAATCAGGTAACTTTTCTCAAGAAGAACTCAGTAAAGAAATAGAAGAATTGAAGTTCAACTCAGCTGCTAAGGATGAAGAGATTAGCAAATTGCAAATGACAATTTAGAACTTTCTAATAAGGATCCAAGTGTCTCTGAAGAGCTTAGAACTGAGAATGTTGAACTAAAGAAGTGAGTTTTAACTCTAACTGATGAGGTTTTTATCTTGGATGCAGATACAAGGCATCTAACCAAGGAATTGTTACACTGTTATGCTACAAAAAACAATAATATGGCTCTACTTTTTCAAACCCTCTTCCCAAGTCCTTTACCTATTTAAATTTTCTTGATTCCTGTGATTTTTTCTCTAGAACATTTAAATTATGCACTACAATGATACTTCTCTTTTGTATATGAATGAATCTTAGTTTATGTGTTTCGTCTGTCTTTTCCTTAATTTTAAAGTTGCTCTTCATGTTAGTGTTTCCCCAATGGCTATGAGTTAACTAACTTGTGCTTATTTTACTCTTGGTTTACTGTTATCACTTTTCAATAATGCCAAAAGGGAGAATACTGAATTCATGTGGTAGGCCCTAGGTGATGTGTGTTGCTTGATGTGTTAGAGACCAGGTACCACGTGTATATGTGATGAATGTTGGTGAAGTATGATGGCACATTGACAGGGGAAAGATTGTTTGAAGGATGGCATAGTGTCAGGGGGAGAATATTGGTGATGTATGATGGCCTATTGATTGAAGGAAGTAGGGTAATGATAGGGGGAACATTCGTCGACAGTAATAGTAATCACTCTAAGTAAACGAGATGAATGAACATTGATGCTCAAAATATTTGTGAGTGATTTGTCATCATAAAAAAGGGAGAAAATTGATATATCTTGTTTTGATGATGATCAGCTGACATCAAGGGACCAGGTCCCTGGGTCTTTATAAGTTCAGTACAGTTGTTACTATCCTGCTCAGTTTTTTCTGTTAGTATAACAAACTGTGCAGGTGAGCTTGTACCTTTCAGGACATCTGGTCCGATCGTATTTCTACCCTAATCATTATCCAGTAATAAATAGAAAAGAATGCTCCTCAAATTATCAATTTTCGCAACTTGATTATTCAAAGAGAGAAATCGGTGAAAACTCAAATATTGCTCAAGTCCAAATCTTTGTATGCCGAGAGTGTGTGTGTGTGTTCTTGAGTCAAGTCTGGGTCTGTAATCGAATTACTCGTGTTATAAGAGTGATGCTTCTTCTTTGTGTCCTTAAGAGTTCTTAAGTAGAGTTGCTTGAGTTTGATATTGATTAGAGTTAATCAATATCGAGGTGAGATCTTGACAGAGTTGTCAAAAAGAGTTTGTAATAGAGTTGTTGCAAACTAGTTGAGCTTAGAGTTAGGTTCAAATTGAGTCTGTAATCAAGAGATTGATTATAGTGGATTCGTGAGCTTGTGGGGACAAGTCGTAGTTTTTCCTCCCTTGAGCAAGAGGGTTTCCACGTTAAAACTATTATGTTCTTTAATTTCCTGCAAAGTGTTGTTTCCTTACTGTTTTACTGCTTTATTGCCTGTGTCTGACTTTAAGGGACCTGGTCCCTCGTAGTGTTGTGCAACCCCCACGTTTCAACAACCACCAACATTATTAATCATTAACATCAATTATTACCACCACCACCATTACAAACCACCTCCATTATCACTAACAAATATAAATATTTTTTTCAATCAAATAACAATTTTATTGTATTAAATCAAATATTTTTTTAATATATAATTATTTTTTATTTACATTATTTATTTGTTATGTATGCAAACAAATAAATTTTGCACATTCAGATATTGAAAAACAAATAGTTTTAACCATTCAGTTTTCAGATCTGAAGACGTCTTAATCACTGCATTCAAATTCAGACGTCTGAATCTTAATAAAAACAAATGCAACCTTAGTCATTTCATAAAAGTATTTTTACTCCATTTGATGCGAAGATAATACAATGACAAAATACAGGAGCAAAATTTTTGATACTCATTTGGGGAGTTTTGGAATAACCATCAAACCAATTGTCCTTATACTAGCGTACACAATGAGTTTGCTGAAAGAAACAAATAGGCATTTGTTAGAAGTGGTTAAAATAATTCAGTATGCAACCTTCTTCGCTCACAACCTTTCACTCTCTATTATTCTTTTCAGTATATCACATTTATACACAAAATCTTAAAAAGGATATTTGGCTTTTAAGATTCCACCATATTTCCCTGGTGCAGAAAATGTACATCTACTTTTGCTCTCATCTATCACCAAGATAAAGTCATTTAGCAGGACTCTTCTACTTCCTACAGTATCTCAGTTGCACAAAAAACTTGCAGCAGTCGCTCATCAGCAGAATGGTACCAGTTCACATGCAGAAATAGATTCCAGAATCCACGTGTGCTGAACGGCCTGACAACCAATTTGCTTGGCTAGATCCTCAGCTTCAGCTAATCTTTGCTGCAAAATATTGCTTTCTTCAAACATGCAATCCTGCGGGGGATCACAGTTGTATACCACTAGAGGTGGCCGAATTTGCGGTGCACCATAGTTCTGTTTAACAAACTCTTCCTTGCTCTGAATGATAGTGCCTCCGGCCTTCTCAACTAGATCTAACAGGTCACTTTTGTAAGTTGGCATAAAATCTCCACTCAAATAAAACTTGAAACCATCAAAAAGCTTTGGCGCCTGTAATATAAAGGAATAATTGTTCACTGGATACATAAAAGCTTTCCTCAGTTGGGAACCAGGGAAAAAAAAGTTTTCTAGCCATCAAGCTTATTCACAACGAATATAATAAACTAGTTTCTTAGTCTCCTGCAATAACCAAACACTTACATTAGCTGAGGCCCTCAACCTTCCAGCTTTGGGGCCCCCAAAACTGCCATAATTGTCTAGACTTATTTCATAAAGTTCTTCATCTACTGGACCATTTGCTGCAACACACGCTTTTACCCCTGCAAATAAACAAGTTCCATGGTAGGAATATGGAATTTAAATAAAATGATCATCCTTCTTCATTAGACAACTACTTAACTATTGACCCAGGCCAAGCAAACTGTTCCCAAAAAAACTCCATGCTCTCAAAGTGGCTCTGGAGAAGTCAGACATTTAAGCAGGTATTTCTCTGCTCCCCCTCAAAACCAAAGTAACTTATTCTTATATCTCCACACATTCTACTTTATTCCATTTCTTTATTCAATAGCGATTCGACGTGCCCCCATGCCCCCTCATTCAATGGAGAACCAAAAGAAAAACTCCCACAAAACAGTTTTATATGAAGGAAACAGTGCTTACAGTCCATAGTTAGGATCCATTTTCCACTCAAAATCGCCATGAGAACTTTCATTGTTCTGGTGCATGCACCCTTTTCATCTGTTGTTGTAACAACATGTGTGACATTTGGTTTCCAAAACTTGCACACAGTTGCACCACACATGTTAGCAAACTTCACCAACATATACTGCAAAACGTCGAAAGAAGACAATACGATGGATTTATACTGATGGAAATGCACCATTTTCAGCTAGCAATTCAAAACAAAAGAAAAGTTACCAATTTGTTTTACTCAAAAGGCTTCTCTAAAAATAAAAGGGCATTTAAGTGGGCAAAGTACAAATACCATGAATGGGAGCCTTGGAGTAATTGGTAAAGTAGCTATCATATGACCTGGAGGTCATGGGTTCAAGCCGTGGAACCAACCTCTAGCAGAAATGCAAGGTAAGGCTGCGTACAATAAATCCTTGTGATTCAGCCCTTCTCCGAACTCACACTTAGCAAGAGCTTTAGCGCATTGGGCTGCCCTTTTAAAGTACAAACACCATACAAGTAAACAAATAAAAGTAAAGATACTAAAATAAGTGGATCTTTCACATCGCTATCCACAGGACATGCATCAACCAGGCAGTGGCGAAACCAAGGTTTTCATTGAGGGGGTTCAGAAGTAAATATACGAACTAGCCGAAGGGAGTTCAACATCCACTATATATACATAAAAAAAATATTTTTAACCATGTAAAAATAGTATAATTTTCCGTCGAAGGGAACCCCCTAGATGAAAGGCTGCGACCAGGACTAAGACATCAACTTAATGTTAACAAACATAGAGCTAAACCATCTATGCATGACCATAATAAGTTGACTCCTCTAGTATACCAGAGAGCTGAAATAAACAAAGGGTTTGGAAACATGCCAATGGTAATTCTCCATGCGACTTGTAAGTGGTAACTATATACATGATTGTGAGATTGATCAAACAGTCTTAAGATAGATACAAGGGACATATGATAGAACTAGCAGAGGATATGGTACCGCAGAAAGGATAAACCAACCTTCTCTACTGAGGATAGAGCTGACCCACAAAGAACCCATTCTTTCGGTCCATAGGATGATCTCGCCCAAAAACTCAATTGCACAGTGGTTCTGCATGCACAATGGTGATAAAGGAAAACGCATTATGGCATTGCTTATAGATGAGGACATCTATCCTCAGATTCTAACGACAATGCATATCTCAATTTCCCTTTGATTTACATAAAAGAATAAAAAACAATATGTTATATTATACAAAGAAGTTGTTTTATTATGTATTCCATGAATTAATATGAAGCTTTTCAACCAATAAAACCCCAATATTATGTGGCTACCTTCATGTAACAGAGCATATTGATCCAATATGTTCCAATAGATATGCTAGCTAACTTCTTGACAAGGATATTACTTTCATTCGAAGTCTACACAGAAAGAAAAAACAACAGTTTTCCAAGTTTTACATTAATGGATAAATCATAATAGAGTTAACAGTCAATTTAACTAGGCTAATAACCTAAAAAGATAAGCATCCCTTTAGTGTGCATATGTATGCGAAGATACTCCTATTAGAGATACTAATACCTTTGTGAGAAATATAATAAGAAAAATATTATTGAATTGTTGTAACTACAGTATTACACTAAGACCAAATTTATAAACACTACATTTCTATCCTTTTCCAAGTAGGATGGTACATTAAATCCTTTTCTAATTAGGATTCTATATACTATTCCTATCCATACCCCAATTCTAACACTCCTCCTCAGGCTGGTGCATACAGGCTATGTTGCTTGGACTCTCCAAAATTGGTGCCACCCATGTCGGACCCCCAAAAATGCACTACTTTTGGAGGACCCGACATGCATCCATTGCCATTTTTAAAGAGACTTGAGCAACATAGCATTCAGGTTAATATGTACCGAATTTGTTATAGATGTAATTAATGCGCGGACTAGTTTAGGACTTGGTGAAGATATCTTCAAGAAAACTGGCAAGAACTGATTAAGATGTCTGAGCAATCAGAGTTGAAAAGGAACAAACTGAAAAAGTGGTGGAAAAAGTAGTACACATCGCCGAAAAGTTGATTTATGCAAGAAAATTGCCGGAAACTGGTATATAAAATGTATGGGTCATCTTGAGATCAAGAGATAAGTAGATCTTGATCAAGAAAGTCACCGGAAAAATGGCAGAACATGCCCATGCACCGGATTATTAGATTTGACGGCTGAAAAGTAGTCAAAATCTAAGAAAAATTATATGGGTAGGGTCAGAATGATGGCACAACCCTACTAGAAAAGAAAAATTATATGGGTAAGGTCGAAATGATGGCATGACCCTACTGAAAAAAAGAAATTGTTGAACTTTCCAAAGAAGGTTCGAGGAGACTGTTTTAGGCCATAAAATAAGATCGGTAGGATCGAAATGATGACACGACCCTTATGGGTAGGGTTCGAATGATAGCACGATCCTACTGAAAAAGAGATTATATGAGCAGTGTCAGAATGATGGCACGGCCCAATGCAAATCAGATCTAAGGAGTCACCGAAAAGCCACACGCAACTACACAAAGCTGATCTGAGGAGTCACCAGAAAGACGCACGGTGCTATGCAACTCAAATATGAGAACATAGTTCGGAAAGATGCATGGTACTCAAGATGAACGGTTTACGCAAATCAGATATAAGAAAACAGTCACTAGAAAGATGGGCGGTGCGACACCAATCAGATATGAGAAAACAATAACCGAAAAGATGTACGATAGCCCAAATTTTGCTAACATAATCATTGGCCAAACAAGCGGCATATATGGGTTATAGCCGCCCACCGACAAAGGAAGCTCGTTGATTTTCTACCAAGAGCATAAAAGCATTGATACCATTTAAGAAATATACAAGACGAATATTATTGAATTGTTGTATCTATATTATTACACTGAGACTCTATTTATAGATACTACATTCTAATCTTTTTCCAAGTAGGACAATACACTAAAATCCTTTTCCAACTAGCATTCTATATACTATTCATATTACTACTCCAATCCTGACAACCTTAACAAGCTTCTGCTCCACAACAATCAAATAAGACACTTGTTTATCACAAGCATTCCCAATTATACGGGCAACTCGAGCAGTTCCTTACAGCTTCACTTTCCAATTAGCAACAATTGTGGATCCACAACATTTTTATGCCAAGCAATAGCAACATTTTTGTCATTTAACTATTGTCCACATCTCATATCAAGACAACCTTTTATGCAGGAAAAAAAGTGTACATGAGTTATATCTAGAGAATTAGCATAGAAATATTGATTCGGGGGTACGGAGCCAGGTATGGATACAGGTCCTGGGATTCGGCTAAAAATTCCAAAATAATAAAATAGAGCTATAAAATTATTCTAAATTTTGAAAGATCTATGTCGTCTTCCCGAGACCCCGACTTCTTTCAAGCTCTCTGGTTCTTCCCCCTCAAAAAAAGAAAAAGAAAGTTTTTCAAGGCCTTCCATCAACTCTCCTTACAAATCGTTGCTACTGTCTACCAGAAGTCAAAACATAACCACTTAAATTCTTACTTTCCCTCCATTTGTCCTGAAACATGAATCAACGAATATTGACCAAGAGGAAAAGCTAAAAAGGAGACAAAAGGACCATAATATTGAAGGCATGCCATTTTCCATGCCTTAAATCTATTTTATCTTTTATTTTGAGAAATCAAAATCTCAATTTTCCCCCAAAGTTGTCCATGGTCTTTTGTCAAAGTATCCAATGTGGGTTGACCGAATCCCACAAGTATCCTGTACCTGTCTCGTGAGCAAATATGAAGAGTAAGGATGGCAATGGAGCGGTGCGGTGCGGGTGTGGTTCGGGTTTTTTCTAAACCCGCGAATTTAAAAACCGCCCCACATCACCTTTAAACCTGTATAAACCTACCCCACACTTACACCTGCGCATACCCTTACCGCACCGCCCTACATTTTCTTTTTTTTTTTTGAAAAAATTTGTAACTCCATTGAAAATCATAATATTTCCAAATATACAATTAGGAAGTAGTAACAACCAATTTCTATTATGTCACTTTTCACTATGAAATTGTCAGAGAAGTATAGGTGTACAAGATCAAATATCAGATTTAGATTTTCATTTATAAGATGAATCAAGAAATTAAAATTAGAGATCAATCAGTTTATCTGATTATTTAAGTCCTTGCTATAGATAAATTAAATAAGCTATACATGGCAAAGTAATTTAATAAGGAAAAATCTTTAAACTTTTATTTGATATTTTGTGTTATAAAATTACTTTACCGGTTTCAAAAGAAAAGTTATGAAATTGTTTATTTGTAGTGTTATACATGTCGTTTTAAGTATGATTAAATTTTAAGTAAAGAATACATATAATTTTAGGTAGATTCACGAGAATAATACAAAAAATTTAACTTTATTTTGGTTTAAACCCGCATATACCTGCAACCCGCACCGCACCGTATCATTTGAAAAAAACTTACTCCAACACGCCCCGCACCCACATAGTCTAAAACGCGCACCGCCCTGCATAGCCTAAAACCCCGCACTGTCCTGCACCCACACCGCCTCATTGCCATGTCTAATGAAGAGTCCACGCAACTTAGCTAGGAAGGTACACCATTTTCGAAATTAACACACTTAAACAAAGGAGCTTAGGATGAGTGGCTGGATTGAATTGCTAGCACACAGATTTCAAAGTTTCTATAGTGATGTTTTACATTCTCATCCAGTGCCAATAATTTAAGAAGTGATAGAAAACAAAATAGCAAGTGCCTTAATATACACTCTTCTTACGGGTGAGAAGTCTCTGGATGCACTTCCCTCCTCACATGCTTTCTGGACTTTGACTTCTCGCCGGGAAATTTAACAGATCGATGAATTGGGCACAGCATCACATAGTTGTCCTATAATTAAAAATGTAGACTTTTAGGAAAATAGGAACAGGAAGACTTTACCAATTTGATAATTTTTTTAACTAGTAGTGTTCACTTACCATATCCCACCGGCAATCCTGGATTTCAAATGCACAGGGCACATGATAACTCCTCCTGCAAGATCTCACATAGCAGCCAAGTGCTGCACCCTTCAAGTCACAACTACTACACTTAAGTTTTGCAGCTCTTGACAACTCGGTGTCCAAATTCTTTATAATATCTCCTTCATAATATACTTGAGGTGTCCTGTAATCAATAAATATTAAGTTCTGAAAAGTTATCCAATAAAAGTTGGATTGACTAACAAATAATTGTGTGATTCACAAAATACTGCACAATGCCAAAGGATCAACAACAATATGATGTAATATAAGAATGAGATTATGCTTTAGTAGTAGGTGCGCCATTGGTGAAACAACATAAAGGCGTTGCCTGAAAAGCACTATATAAGTTGAGCCTTACCTGGATTATTCGAATTTGACTATATTCACTAAAAATACAGCTTCATAAGCACAATATATTACTATAACGTTCAATTGTTACAACTAAAGGTTACTAAACACATTCGGATTGTGTTCTTTGTGTATCTGCACTGGAGGAAAGTCATGCTCATATGTTCTTTGATTGCTGTTATTCCCAGAACATCTAGAGGACTCTGTATAAGCAGACAGAATCATGGGAGGCTGAGGTAGGGTGGCGGTCAGTTCAGGTGAACAATAGAAGACCTACGAATGCTATCTACCATATCTGGTTAGAACGAAACAGTCATAGATTCAGCCAGAAGGCACAGGAAAGTAAAGCTATCGTTAGAGATACAGTCCTACAGTTACATATAGTGGAACAAAACATAGTAAATGAACAAGCTGTTTAGATAAGCTTAATTATTCTCCTTGTTTGTGCACTTGGTTCGGTTTTGTTTAGCAGACCAACTAACCATAGTTTTCTCTAGGTTATTTTTTAGGATCTAGCTCTAGAGTCCAATCAGCTAGTATGTCTACATTGATACCTTGTTAAATGAAAAAATCATTAGACCAAAAAGAAGGTTCCTTTTTTTTTCTCCAGCTCCAATTGTCCATAACATTTATACACAGCTAAATAATTCAAGCATAAAGATGAAGCACATAATGTGTTTTAAGTCTACTTTTTCCATTTCATCCAACACCTACATAAATAAAAAGAAGTGATTGCACAGGATAGAGCTGACATGCCACTTGACTGCATACGTTTTTTGCTTTTGACAACACTGGCTGCCACTGAACTGCATACTTAAATCTTGCCTTTATCAGTTGCGCAATTATAAATCAATACTCCCTCCATCCAGTTTATGTGATGTAGTTAGACTAGGTAAGGAGTTCAAGAGGAATGTAAAGACCTTGCAATGTTTCCAAACAACCCTTAAAATTAATGAATTTTTAAATAGAAGAGTATGCCTGTGTGGACTTTTTTGCCAAATAAGTGGGACCCAAGATGGATAAAATATTGATAGTGTCATTAACTATTTGTCAAATAAGGAAATTATTCTTTTTGGGACTGACTACAAAGGAAAATCTATCATATAAATTGGGACAGATGGAGTGTCATATTTTTTAAAATGGTAAGTAAATATAAAACAATATTATTTTTGGAATATCAAGCAAAATGATTTAAACCACCTACCATTCAATGCATTTACTGTGCACGCATATGACTTTGGAAAGAGAAGTGAAATTTCCCACTTCTCTTCCATTTGCATAGTACAAGAATGGTCCAGTTTTCTGCAAATATTTAAAAAAAAATGAAAAATTTAGTACTAAGAATTGATTGAATATAGCAAAATATGTCCAGATAAACATGTGTGTGTAATAAACAAAGGATGTGGACCAAACAATAAGCGATTAACTTTCCAAATGATAGCAGCGGAAGAGAGTACTAAGAAAAATATATGAAACAACACTGTAATAGCAGCTAATAGCTTGAAGTTTCTCATTTCATATACAGCACTGATAAGCTCACCTCTGTGGTCTTAGGCGAATGACAGAAAGCACAAACACTTCCTTTCAGAAGACGTTGATCTATAACTGCTTTTGGCTGAATAACAGAAGGATATTCACATATTTTATGCTCGGCAACAATTTCAGAACTAGGACATCTTTGTAGAGTTTGACCATGACTTTCTGAGCTCATTTCTGACAAACCACAATTTGGTTTCTTTTGTATCTTACTATCCCTTTCATGAAATATGTCTTCACCCCTAACTTTGCAATGCGTTTGGCCTTTCATCACATCTTAAGTATCCTGTACCTCATTGCTGTAATGTTCTCTATATGCTGAAATGCAAGGATCACACCTGCTTAAAGCATCTAAAAGAAGAAATCATATAGGAAAGAACACTTGAACACCAACAAAAACTTCTGCAAGTCCCATTGTTTTCAATCTAACATACCAATTAAAAATTATCACTACCCAAGAATCACAAAACCATTAGCTAGTGAGCAACTACTGTTCCATTGTTCAGTCTGCAATCACTAATATTTAAGAAACAATATAAAAATCAAGATGTTGATTGTGTTAATTTATTACCAAGATTTGGGGAGACTTTATTTTTCCTTTTTGGTGTAATTATAGGAAAAGCGTATTTGTTTTATCGTAACTGATTGTTTTTCCAAAATCAGTTAAGATTCACTTGTATAAATACTTTTTTCTCATGGAACGTAACAACATAAGTGATGTACGGAAGAAGCATTTTCTTCTTCTGAAATTCTACATGGTATCAGGGTCATTGCTGCCTTTTGAGGTGAGTTCTTCTCCTTGCAGCACTCTCTAATTCTATAAGTGCTTTCTGAGCTTTGACTTCCCACGTCACTTGATTCTTTATATTGTTATTTCTGGTGCGAATAGACACATGACAAGCTCCTCTAATGGCTTACAAATTTACTCTCCTAGTCTCAACATAAATTATGTTAACATAGCCAACGACTCTCTACCCCCATCTTCGGACCAGGTTATGTCAATTGTACATTTGAGTCTAAGTTAGACGGACTTAACAATTTCGGCGCTACACTGACACGGGTAAGGGTGTGGTATCTGTGTCGGATCCGGTCAAACGAGGTCGAGATCGAGATCGGGTGTGTTCACCAACAATTCGGACAAGAAAATTGAAATTTTGATATCTCAACGTAAAGATTTGAATAGATTGGAAACATAATACCTCTAATTCCGCTGCTACATAGTAATTTATACTAATATTTGAAGGTATGTTTCTGGGTCGATCTTCTTGAAGCTTTTTCCTGAGTCGATCTTCTTGTTCAGGTTAGCTGTTGCAGGTTTCTCCAGAATTTCTACTTAGGAATAGAGAAGCTAAGAACTGATGGTGTCGTGGTGAACTACTCCCTCAGTTTTCTTAGTAGCCTTTTATCAAAATATTTTGTTTTAATTTATAACAAATTTTATTAGTTTTTTCATACTATCCTAATCATTAAATTTAAATAACTAAATAAAGTGTATATACTTAAATTTATATTTTTAAAACATAACTAATAAAATTAATTTAATAAAGTAAATTCCTAATAAATATTTTCTTAAGAAAGATATAAATTGAAATGGAGAAAATTTGGCTATTAAGCCTCTCTAAGATTTCAATTAGCAAAATGATCTAGATCTATTTTCTCATTTGTCAGACTGATAATCGATTTGTCCATATATGGTTTGGATCAATAATTAATTTATCGAATTGATAATCGATCTGTCCATATATAGGTCGAATCGATAATCGATTTGTCGGATCGATAATCGGTCTGTCTATATATCGATCGGAGATAGTAGATCTGTCTCAAAAATAGATCATTTCCCTAAAAAACTTCTAGTCTATTTAATTAAAAAGAAGACTTAAAAAGGTCAATTCACAAAGAATCCTGTGAAACGAAAGGAGTACTTAGACTTTGCATGCTGTGATATTGTATTGTATTGGAAAAAACATATGAAAATACTTCCTTGGCAGGAAGATTGAGAGAAAGGAGAGAGACACAGAGGACTAAAGATGAAGAAGACGACCCAGACGCCAAGACTATATTTGGAAAAAAGTGTCAAATTTACCTTAGAAAATCAACTAAAATATATACTTTATCATATTTTAGATTCAAATTTATTCTCGTTGTGATACTTTGAAGCTAAATATACCCCTTACTTTAGAAATTAGTTAAATGTATTTTTCGTCATACTTTGAAATTAAATTTATCCTCGATGTCATACTTTGAGGTTAAATTTAGCATCGTTGTAAAGAATTTTTTCACGTGTACCCTTTTTTTTTAATAGAAAAGTCCAAATCAACATTGCATGCCCCATTTCTTAAGAATAAAGTGCACCCTAATCTAACCCGTTCGATTCAACTCAAACCACAAAAAAGACTCAAACATCTATACTCCCCTCAGTTTTATTGGTCAATTTTTCCTCATGATATTAAGCCATTGAATATTTATTGGAGCATCATGAAAATAAACCTGCATTAACGCGATGACAAATAAATATACCTCTCCCTCAATTCATGGATCTACATTAGTGCAGCGCTCGTGAAAAATGGCACTTAGCAGTTAAATCAATCATATTAGGTCCACAAGGTATTTCTCTAGATGATTGAGTTAAGAGATCTCCTTATGTGTTAATTGCGACATCTCTTCATTTTTATGTCTCCATATACAATTTGAATCTACATAATTTTTTCATCGTGTCATTTGCTCAGAAAACTTATCACTGATTCTTGAATCTAAATATACATAGAATTGCATACCAAAAATTGAAATTTGAACATAACTGGAATAGGAGCAAAGTTTGTAATGGATATATTCTCTAATTTCATGCTTCTATGTTACCCCATTCCATTTTATTTTTTATTCATTTATAAACAACCTACTAGTGTTGCATGTTGAAAGAGAAGTATATTTATTCGTAGGGAAAATTCGATCAATAGAACTAAGGAAAGGGTACATTTATTTGTGTATTTTTTTTTGGGTCGAATCAAGCGAATTAAATTAGAATGTGTTTTATTTTAAAAAATTGATCAATTTAATATTGATTTGGGCTTTTCTATTAAAGGAAGGGTACATGTAAAAAGTTCCTTGACAATGAGGTTAAATTTGGCCTTAAAGTACGACATCGAGAGTAAATTTGACCCTAAATAACACGAAGGATATATTTAACTAATTTTTCAAAATAGAGGGATAAATTTGACCCCAAAATATGACAACGAGGGCAATTTAACCCCAAAATATGACGAATGATATATTTGGCCAATTTTTTTTAAAGTAGAGTGTAAATTTGATCCTTTTTTTCTTACTATTTAATTGACCTTTAGTCATTTACTAGCTGCCACGTTGATTATTTATTATTTATTTTTTGATAAAATGAGATAACCATTACATATATTAATTAGAGTTTATAAAATGAGGATAAATATTATAATTATCAAAATTGTAAATTAAAGATTAATATAAATTCTTTGAAAGCACACATTTTTTTTATTAAAACTAATTTTAGCGTAAGTATACTGAATATATTAATACTCCCATTCTTTTTAGTTGTCATAAATACTTAAAATAGTTATTTCTAAATACTTGTCACTTTAGAAAATCAAGAGAGCATTTATTATTCTTTTTTGAATCTGCCCTTTGTATTACTTATTTTAAATTAAGAGGCATATAAAGTTATATGTAAGTTTCCTGCAATGTCTTATATTTATGCATATTCTTATAGCTATATTTATAGATTTTTAGTTTTTTTTGTTTAGTCTCCGCACCCGTGTCCATATCTAGATTCATTTCTCTGAATCTTAAAATTTAAATCATGAAGGATTTGACATGCGGATTGGCACTCATGTCGGACACGTGTATCCGAGTTTGGAGCATTTGACAGGACCTTATCATTTATTCTGCATATACCTATTTTCATATTTACATGTTATCAATTAGCCTAGCCACGAGAGAATTAAGATATAACATTGAGTTCTTCCTTGATCATTGTGTTTTCAATGATCATCAAATAAGGAAGAGCATTGGCAGTGGTAAATTGCATTATGTCTTATACATATTTAATACGACTCGAGAATCTGATATAGCATTTTTGGAGGACATAAGGATGTCAACTAAGAAATAGTCAAATTGCATTACGGTTAGGGTGCCCATCATTTTTTGTTCTATAGAAGTTATATCCTATTTTATTTTTCAGAGCTGGGTTTATCTTTATTTTATGATGCTTGTGGATATATCGAGCACACTAGAAACTTTTACCATTTGAATGATAATATAAGTACTACTCATTTTTCAATTATTAATTTTCATATATGGGGTTTTACTCAAATAATTTCTCTGTTTGAAAATTAATGGTTTGTTACCTTTATTGATTATTGCACTAGGATGGCTATCCTTTATCGATTATTGCACTAGGATGATCATTGGGGATCAACTTTCAAGAGCATGAATAAGAAGCTTTAGAGCCCCTTTTACAAATAGACAGTAGTAGGCATATAAGGAAAATGAAAATAGACAATATTTGTAAGAAAGACAAACTCAAAAGATTTAATAAGTGCACGAAAATATGCTAGAAATCATAAAATTTGTAAGTCTAGACCACGTATAATAATCATAATATCATAGGAAATCATATAGATAGAAAATCATGAAAATTGTATATGAACCCTATTTCCTAGATTTGTAAAACGTTTATGAAAATGATATTTTTGGGCACAAAAATGAAAGAAAGTCCTTGTTGAAATCCCACATACCTGAAAATTGAGTTCTTGAGTTGAAATCTTGGGTTTAGGCTTCAATACTTGAATTTATTGAGAAGACCCTTTCTAAGGTTCTTGGAAATTTAATAGAGGAAGAAAACCTTGAATTCATATATCAAGGCATGATTTCTTAAAGTAACCCTTATTAGTATTCTTGAGAAATTGGGAATTTTATTGAACTTAGAGAGGATAGGAGAGGAGGTTCCTTATTGTTCTTGGGGTAAATGATAAAGTATGGGACATTTTAGGGTGATTTATATAACACCCTGGATTTTGACCCTTAGAAAATTTCCTGGAATATTGATCTCTGGACCCAATACGACTCATGGGTACGGTCCGAATGTAAGGGTACGGATGGTATGGTCCAGTCGTATGCTGACCAGTATTGGTTGGAGGGATGGATTTTGGTTACTAGAATGAATACTACTTAGGATACGAGTTGTATTAGTGGGTACAGATCATTTGGTTTCTTAACTTAATCTTAGACTTGGTTACTTAGGTTGTATCTGAGTACGAGTGGCTCACCATGAGCCGTAAAGCCAGGGTACGAGTAGTACCATGGACTTGTATGGTAGGACAAAGTCTAAATCTTCCTTGGTTTTAAATCTGCCAAGGATATGGATGAAGGGTACGGATCGTGTGCTTTGGATATAACTTGGTTGGATGAGTCGTATGTTGGACAGTTTTGGATCCAAAGGTTGAGGCTAGGATAAGAGTGAAGGGTACCAAAAATATTGGAGGGTACTACTCGTGAGGGTCAGTCGTACCCCTGGAACGAGATTTTGTACAACTTAAGTGGGGGTATTCTAGATATTTTCCCACTTATCCTAATAAGGTCCCTTGACTTCTAACTTACTTGGGAGGTTATTTACCCTATTATTCCATTATTAACACTTAGAAACTCTTCTAAAACACTCTATAATTCTCTCAAAAGCTTTTGGACAAGGGAAGCTAGAGTTTCAACTAGAGGATTGATTTGAGGCTTGTCTTGGTGATTTTTTTCCATCATCATCTTGGTTTAAGACATGTTCTCTTTCCTCATTGTTAATTCTAACTATAAGCATGGTTTTTATGAATGTTTTCATGACTTCATTGATTGTATGATTTTGGTTTTCAAATATGAATTGGGGGTTTTGATGTTAAATAGTTAGTTATGGTTTCCCATGATTTTAATTATGCTTTATGTGCATTAATGGTGGTTTTAGATAATCGGATTGCATGGGAATATTTTAATGGAAATTGGAGTTGGTTTTGGTTATATTATGCCCCCAATGTATTTGACAAAATGCCTATAATAATGTTTTCATTGCATTGAGTGTTTTTAATGGAACTCTTGCTTATTTTAAAACTTGATAAAAGAATTATGCATGGTTTAAATGGATTGAAAATATAAATGGCTAAATGGTTATGCTTGTGGGATACATTAAATACCCCAAGTGGTTTAATATGATAAATGGAAGGGCACTTGGAAGTCCCCTTAAACCTATATATGGTTGGCTATGGATAGTACTTGCAAGTATGGTCGGTATGACGATACCACCACTAAATGTCCTTGGTTAATAAATGGTAAATGAATTGGTTGGTTGCTTGGTAAATGATTTTAATTAGAAAATAATGGTGGGATGTGTAGCAAAGCCATAGAAGTTGGATATCCTGGAGAGACCAAAGCTGAAAACTCATATTTGTCGATATGCGGTTGGTCTTGGTGACCATGTGCATGATGTCACACTATATGTTGGGGGATGTACTAGTCATCCCAGGTTTTCTTCCTTGGTTGTGTGACTTTACACACTGGGGCACTTTCAGCAAGGGAAGTTGAACACATAGCCCGTGGGTAGTTTAGGACGGCAAAGCTACACAACTCAGGTAATGGTTTTAAAGGCATGCTAAACCCGATCCCCTTTTCCGGCATAGATATATATGTATATAATAGAATATATATATATATATATGTATATGTTCATATGAATGGTTTTACTTGATTTTATAAATGACATTATTTTATCCTTATCTGAAGATCATGCTAGCGTTCACCCACTAACCCGTCTATTGGCAGTTGTATACCCACGCTATACAGGAACCAACTGTTCTACTCCTCCTATATAGTGATTGACTTGGGGATCACCATTTAGACTAAAGTGGTGATCTTCCATCCTTTCAAAAGGCTCTATTTCATGTTATGGACACTTTTAGATATTTTGGTTTATTTTTGGATATTGATTTTGACCATGGTTGGGGGCATGTCTTAATCGGATTTTATTACTCTTTTGGTTAGAGACTTTATTGTACTGCTATGGGTTGTAATAGGTGGGATCGGCATAGGTGTCAGCCTTAGCATTGGTATTGGTATTGAGGTTGGCATCATCGGGCATAATTTCTCACTGTTCCATCATATTTTATTTTGAGATTAATTATACAATGTTTTGGAACATCTTTGGTTATGGCCTGATTTATGGCCCTTGTTTTGGTCTCGGTTTGGTATGGTTGGATTGTTGATATGGGATGGTTAGAATCGGTTGGGTTAGTCAGTTGTGATCCTATCCCAGAGTATGCTCGAAATTCAGCTAACTCAGGGCAGGCGGCTGGAGGTTGGGTTGGGTAATGGGGGTGGTCTCCGATCCCGGTCAGACTTAGGACGCCCATTACTACAAGGCCCCCGATCGTGTCTTATCAATTTAGGTTAAGGAAAATTTCAAAAATACCCTTATTTTTCATCCTAAAATGGAAAGGAGTTGTGAAGGAAAACCTTCTCTGCGTCATGTCCAAATAATGGAGAAGTAAGGTATGTGGGATGTTGAAATTGTGAACTCTCATTTTTGGACCCCAAAATTTGGTTTATTCTATACATGCCTCCGTGACACGTCCAAAATGCAGACCTCTACTGATTCGCTTACTAAAAGGCATATAACTTTTTTGCTCCAGATTCTTATTTTCAAACAGTCAGTGGCATTATAAAGATAATTCAAATACCTTTAGTTTGGTAGGTATTAGGCCACCTAACTCTTTATATTCTAGGATATATGATCGTTTGAAGTAAAACTACAAATAATTTTGAAGTAGAACTTAGCTGAAAAAGTGAGTTTTAAACTCAGCTTGGGTTAGAGACTTCTTATGACCTTAAATTACATCTAATACTAAAATAATGCTTATCTATGTAGTTCTTGGTACTTGACAAGTGAAGAAATAAGTTTTTGTGGTGTTACAACTTATTACTATTTTGGGATTGAAGTTGCACTCATGTACATCATGCATTGAATTTCATATAGATTGGATGGCCACAACTTCTCAGTGTTATATTATATAGATTGGATGAATACGCCTACTCAGTATTATATTATATAGATGGGATGGGTATGCCTGTTTAGTATTATATTGCATAGATTAGATGGGCACGCCCGCTGGTATTATATTGTATAGATTGCATGGACACACCTACTCAGTATTATATTATATGGATTAGATGGGTATGCCTTCTCAACCTTATATTTATGGCATGGAAGATATGTTTTCCCATTATATGAATTCCGTGAAGTCTCTCATGGGTCCCTGCTAGCTATACAAAGTAGTAGGTGTATCCATAATATGTGCATCTCATTTATTCATGCATACTCATCATACTTTGTTTGATATATTTTATGATTAGTTTGAGGCTCTTGAGTGTTATTGAGATGCATTATATCTTAGCTATCATAATTTAAATGTAAGTCTAGGTGCGACCTTTCTATTTATAAGTTCATTGAATTGTATTGGCAGGATTATATTTTAGATGGTTCTCGCTATCACATTAATCAGGATTGATTGATGCTGATGCTGAGTACACATATTTTTGTACTTGTGCTTATTTATTTCTGCACTTTACGTGGATGTGTCGAGTAATTTCCCTAGGATGTTGATTTAGCTCTGATGCCAAACTTCCAATTTAGTTAGCCAGAGATAGCGAGATGTAATGCCTACATATCTTATCCATTCACATTTCTATTCTTGTGTTGGATGAAGACATTGAAGCATGGAATACAATTATAATTGGTACAAAAGGTAACATGAATAATACAAAAAGATTATTCAGCTCGACTTAAAAAAAGGTTAAGAAGATACTTCTTTAAGGTATAGGACCTAATGTGGATGATCAAATTTCATTGTGCATATCTTCAACGTTATATGAGATGCTCTTAAAAAAATTATAGAGGAATATCAAGATCCAACAAGAAGGAGAATCACCAATTCTTGATTAATGAATTCGATCCAAAAAAACATAACACTAACAATACAATTTATTGAAGACGAGGATGAAGAACTCATAGAAGACTTCACAAAACTGAAAAATTTGAATCATACCTGCTCCTGAAAGAATCTAAAATGTTTACCAGACATTGTCATTGCACCTTTAGATGTTTTTAGTTGAAAAAAAAATTAACTAATTTGTACAACACCCTCAAAGTGGAGAATGACAAACTGATAGAATACAAAAAAGGTAGAAAAGTATGAATAAATATCTTAGAAATTAGGTTCTAATTTTGACTAAACAGAACTTTAAGTTGGAAGCCAAGAAAGAAAAGATCCTAGCCACTCCTGCAGGAGAATCAAAATAGAAAAAAGATGCACAGAAGAACCTTGCTAAATTATCCAATGTTGACAAAAAAAAACACACACTGAAAGTGAAAGGAACAAAGTGCTTCAAGTAAAACTACATTTGGCTTCATATGCTTAAAAGGCTCTTAGATAGAACATGTCCTTCGAAATATAATTTCAGCATAAAAATTAGAATACAAACAAGCAAGGTTTGGGATATAGAAATACAAGGACTTCATACACAATCTTAGGACATATATATCTGTCCCATACAATTGCTAATGCACTCATTGTGAAAACAATGGGCATTACAAAGAGAGACACATAACACACGCAAGAGATGATTTTGAGAAACATGTACCATCTCAAGAGGATAGATTTTGTAAAAACAACGAGATATTTTTCAAAAACAACAAATCCACTTAGATA
Organism: Capsicum annuum; assembly: GCF_002878395.1. NCBI lineage: Eukaryota > Viridiplantae > Streptophyta > Magnoliopsida > Solanales > Solanaceae > Capsicum > Capsicum annuum. The sequence goes on from NC_061113.1 coordinate 254,685,422, forward strand.
GAATAGAAAGTACTGAGGTATAGAAAGTACTGAGGTTATACTCTTTTTTAAAAGAGGAAACCAAAAATAATTGGGTTTCTAGTCTCAATCATTAATCTTTTTAAAGGGGGTCGGTAGGAGAAACAAAATCATATAACATAGAGGTTATCCTCCGTGCCACACCAATATAATGGAGGGTAACCTCTATGACACGATGAAAATGCAGAGACTCACTATATCAATGTTCCAAAATTACCCCAACCCATTTTTAAAATTTTGAAAACTTCCCTGAATACCCTTTTAACATCCCTACACATAATTTAAGTGAAAAATCGATATTTTGAACACGGGAAGGTCACAAATAAAATGATGGAAATTTTAAGGGTCTTACATGATCCTCTTTGAACCTTCATAAATTTATCAAGTCAACTTTCTGAAATTCATTATAAATCTACCTATAGGCCATAAACGTGACATATAGTATGTAGATGACAATTGTAAATAGTCAATCAAATGATTTGTGCTGATTGAGGCTCCTTCCTTATAAATATAAAGACCATAGATTGACATACAGGGTGAATTACTCTATGTCTTGTCTTTCTATGCTATTTTAATTTGTTTTATAGACCATGAATATATATAGCTCGTATCTTCCACCTCCTTAGAAACTCCTAGTATTAAGCTAGTACATAGTGGTATATTTATTCCACTTCTAGAAATGTGGCCTATGAGTGAGTTTTACAATCATATGTGAGTCTATATCTTTGTCTTCAAGTCAAACTTTGAGCCTAGACTCTAGATTGAATTGATACTTGATGCTGTAATTTTTTAAAGTAACCAACTACATGATATAAACATGACATATGTGGAAGATATTTAAAGTATTTACATCATAAGAAATAATTCTGTCAGAAGAATTGATACAAGCACAAGGATCACCAAGAGCACAAACTATTGTCCAAGGTTCAAGCTTCGGAATTGGCAAGCAATTGAAGACCTTTTTGGAGCATTTTGAAGCCTTGGTCAAGAGAAGAAAGGAGGAGGACTTATACACTCAAGAGGCACCTCAAGTTAAGGGAAAATTTTACTTTATACCCTATATTTTAACACTCAAGAGGCACCCTTATGAAGGGCATTTTTGCTTCCATTCTCATTAGATTTTATGAATATTGAAATATTACTCTTTAGAGTGTATTTCTTAGTCTTAGTTTAGTGTACAAACCAAAATTTGGAGTGTTTGAATGCGTTTGAAGGGTTCTTCATTTGTGTTGAAATTTGGCAAGAAAGGTGTGATTGAGGGAGTGTGAATTCCTTTGGTTCACCTGAGAATGAAGTGTTATCCATTCATGGTGAAGTGTTTCTAGTTGTTTGATACACAATTAGGTGCTAATCATTAAAGGTGGTGTATGTTTCATTATCTATCTTCACATTTATGCAATCTTCTTCTTCTTCTCCTTTCTATGTGTTGTTTTCTTTGTCTTGTGGTTGCTGATTTTTGTGTCATTAGTCCTTAATCTCAGTTTTGGACTATCATTTGGTATCAAAACCTTGGTTAGGGTTGTTCCTATATCCCTAAATCTTGGTTTTAGTGTCCTTATTATGAAAATCTCACAAAAAAAGAGTCAAAAATCCAAAAATCTCAAAAAAATTGTGTGTTGTTTTGTGTTGTGTTGTAGATCCGAACCTAAAAACTTAGATCTACATGCTTTTAATTTGTTTTGAAAGTTTATTGTGTTAGATTCTTATTCTCTAACACCTAGGGAGTCTAGATCTACACTTGGAACAAGATTTGGTTGAATTTGAGTTAAGACTTCCATGGATATGGAACTTTGAAGCTTTTAAGCTCTAGATCCGTGTGGTCTTTACATTTTGGATATGGTTTGTTTCTGATTTTTAGATATTTGACTTCATCTTGGCCTAAGGAATCTAGATCTAAAAGAAAATCCAAATTTAGGGTTCATTTAATAGAGGGTCAAACTTTGGTCAACTCTTAAATATTCATCTTGTTCTTCAATCTTCATCATATCTTGTTGGAGAAGAATATTCAATAGGTACATTTGATCCAAAAAGAAGGAGGAGAGCGGGTTCAATTGGTGTTTGTGAAGGAATATTCCTTGGCATATTCATAATCATCCAAAAAAAAAGAAGAGACAAAGGAATAACCAAAGTACAATTCCAAGTACAAAGGGGGGACCATTGTTTTTGAATTCATTTGAAGCTCTAAAAAGAGTTTCAAACCTTCAATTTTTCCCTCTCAAATGAAATTATTCTTCTCCTAAAGACTGTTTGGCCGAAACATGAAGTTTGGGAATTGAAAAATTTGAAAATTCAGCGTCCAATCAAAGAATGCCACGTCATCAAGTGTAATCGGCCAAATTGAGTTCCTAAGTACATTTTCTAGTTTCTCATTTTTGATTCTAGTTTCTTGTGTGTTAAACTCTATCACTAATTAGCAAACTAGTAACTACCTACTAGGTTGATAATTAGTTTTGAGTCCGTTTATTTCGTGTCTTCAGTTTTTGTGTGCTTTTCTTATTTTTCAAGTCGTAGTAATTTGTTGGTTCAAGTCCGTACATTATTTTAATTTGATTCATATCTTACAAAAATCTATTCTTGACCAAGGCATATTCTCCACTCATTCACTTGCCAAGTATTGCCAAGTTTTCAACACTTGTGAGACCAAGGGTGAGGTAAGATCCAAGTGTGAGTGTGGTGAGGCTTTTGAACTAACTTGTGTGTTTATTTTATAGGTTTTCCCTTTGCTGGTTTTTACTTGTTT
>NC_061113.1:254691179-254784201 GCF_002878395.1 Capsicum annuum
GAAAGGAAAAGAGAAGCCATGACTTGTGAGCTTGGAAAGGGAAAAACAACTTTGATTGTAGATCTTGTCCACAAAGGACCCTTGATAGTCACTAACCCAAATAATAGAACTTTACCTAGCATTGATTTTTCTTATATGCAGGTTCAAGATCATATGTTCTCAAAGAAAAATCCAAAAGGAGTTCCACACACACATATGGTTGATGAGTTAATAGAACCCTTGGCTGAAAGTTCCAATCTTGGAGAAGTGATGAAGAAATGAATCCAAGGGGATATCTTGACATATTCCATTGTGAAGTGGAGTATGAGGTATGCCATGATGCAAAACCAAGTGAAGAACATACTTTCCATGATCTACAAGGTAACAAATCTATCTTCTACACTCTTAGAAACTTAAATTATTGTGATATGGATAGTAGTGGCCAAAGTGGTGTAGTTTTAGATTTCCTTAGTGAAGAAGGGTATGAATCTTCCTTTTGTGATAATCTTGGTGTTGTTAGCTTGCATAAGGACCAAACCCTTGTTGTAAGTACGCAAGCACTAGTTGATCCTTTACATGACAAAATTAATTCTTTCCGTAAGAATGATTTATATCCATCTAGTGCTAGCACTTATAACTTGAATAAGGTTCTATTACCAAGTGACAAGAGTATTCACACACTAGTTGTCCCTTTTGAAAACCAAGGTGAGTCTACGTTGGTAATTGAATTGCCAACAACTAGTGAGGGTGTGCAAAATAATCAACCAGGTAGAGTTGACCTTGATTTGCTAGAATATTTAGGAGACCCAAATTGTGATTATACTTATGCAATTGGTTTTGATTGTTGTTCCTTTGCTGCCTGTTATGGTTTGAATATATGTGTGGGCTACTCTCTTGAAAGATAAGGTGGTTTCATGATTGAGGACCCTAAGGCAAATGTGTCATTGCCTCTTTGGGGTGTTGCTTGGGGGTGTTGCTTATGTATGTGCATCCTTGTTTGACACATTTGTGCTTAAGTTACTTGAATCTCAACTTGTGGATGCAAAGTTTATGTTTTTTTTTGAAAGGAAGGAGCCTTATGAGTTTAAATAACTTGATTCCATCCTTATATGCTAAGTCTTTCGAATCCATTGGCATTCTCATAGATGATAGCACCTTTGATGATTTCTTTACACTTGATGCCTTCCTATACTACCTCATTTCTTATGATGGTATCCATGATAGTCTTGGATTTATTTTATGTAAGGGTAGGACATTTGTTTATTGGTTCACTTGGAGTTATAATGCTACATGGCTTTTGTGGACCTTTGTAGTAGCCTTATATCATAATGTGTATAATGAACCATGTGCTCTTAAGATTTGCTCACTACGTGAACATGAGAATAGTGTGATTGAAAACTTTCAAGTTAGTGTTATTGCTTGTAATAATGATCTTGATGTGGAGCATAGTCCTTTGAACTTGTATGATAAGACCCATGATAATAGTCCTATTCATTGTGACCTTGTTAATGTCAAAATTATGAGTAATGCTTTGAATAATTATGAGCTTGGTAGCCTAGAGAAAGGAGTGGGTTATCTCGGCTTAACCCCTCGTCTTTTACTCCCATTTGACCCCAAAATACTTTTGAGATATGAAAGTTGTAGTTTTGGGTCATGCTCAATTACTTTTGATAATGATGATATTCATATCTTTGGTATCCTTTATGCTAAGCTTTTCATGTCGAATACCAAAGATATGTGGGTGTATGTCAAGTGTGAGCAACAATGGGTTGATCATATGAGTGTGGTACTAATACTAACCCTCACACCAAGAGGATTGTGTGTTTGTTTTGCTCGTTTTTTGGTTTTGCAAGATTTGAATTTGAGGACAAATTTCTTTCAAGATGGAGAGGATGATACAAGCACAAGGAGCACCAAGAGCACAATCCATTGTCCAAGGTTCAAGCTTCGTAATTGGTAAGCAATTGAAGACCTTTTTAGAGCCTTTTGAAGCCTTGGTTAAGAGAAGAAAGGAGGAGGACTTATACACTCTAGAGGCGCCTCAAGTGAAGGGCAGAGTTGACTTTATACCCTACATTTCATCACTCAAGAGGCACCCTTTTGTCTAGACCTCATTAAGGGCATTTTTGTCAATTGTTATGTAATAGTATAAATAGACATCTTAGCTTCCATTCTCATTAGATTTTATGAATATTGAAAGATTGCTCGTTAGAGTGTATTTCTTAGTCTTAGATTAGTGTTAGCTTAGTGTAGAAATCAAAATTTGGAGTGTTTGAATGCCTTTGAAGGGTTCTTCATTTGTGTTGAACATTTGGCAAGAAAAGTGTGATTGAGGGAGTGTGAATTCCTTTGGTTCACCTAAGAATGAAGTGTTATCCATCCATGGTGAAGTGGGTCTAGTTGTTTGATACACAATTAGGTGCTAATCATTGAAGGTGGTGTATATTTCATTATCTATCTTTACTTTTATGCAGTTCTTCTTCATCCCTTTTCTTGTTGTGTTGTTTTCCTTGTTTTGTGGTTGCTAGTTTTTATGTTTGTAGTCCTTAAATTCAGCTTTATATAGTCTTTAGGCTATCAAGAATAATTTTAATTATAAACTTTTATGTGGTCCAAATTGATATGCTCAATTTAAAAGATTTGTCAAGTTTGCTTCATGAACATTCTAGACTAATTAATATATGAATCTTCTAGATAATTGCATAAATAATTTACCAGAACAAGACCCTCGACATACCCATAAAGTAAGCCAAAAATTAAAATTGAAAATAACTAGTTGTAACATTCCTATATTGATTTTTAGAATTTTTTGTGTTTTGACTATCTTGCCTTATCCAGTTGTTGTCTTGTAGAGTTTGTGAGTTGCAAGAATGAGTTTTATGATCTCTGGAGTGATCAGGAGTGTTTTATGTGAGTTTTAGGCTTTGAGAAAACTTTTAAGTTATACAGTTAACTTTGGTCAATTATCCAAGATCCAATCATCAAATGATATTCTATCTGTATAATCAATTCCAAAATGTTAATTTTGGGCTAGTAGCATGGTTGGTTTGCATTCTGAGGCCATATCATATTTTGACTATTTGGATGAGAAACAAGTTTTATTTGTCTAAAGGATTTTGGGTAAAACTTATTGATAACGACCAATTTTTTTTAAAATTTGATCATTCCATTGTGTTTGAATATCTAAAATAGTCTAGCAGCAATATTAAGTTATTTTTATGGGGTTCCAAATAAATTTTGAGTGTCCATTAGAATATTTTTGGACCTAGACTATTGCTGGTGCACAACTTCTTATGCACCAGTTAGTTATCCATCATAATTGCATAGTGGTGGTGGTGGTGGTGGTGGGGGTGGGGTGGGGGGGTTATAATCGCAATCATTTGGGTTTGAGTGGATCACAATTTCAAGGTGGGACACCATGATTGTAAGGTTTTAGTTGAGTTAGATCGGTAGTGCATCGCAATTGTGTGCTCATTCCAATGATTGAAAAGATCAATTACTGGTGGTCAAACATTGACCCTCGATAATCGCATGGTGGATTCCACGACTGTGAGAAATTGTTCACCTAAATAGTATAAAAATTCAATTTTCGTTATTTAATCATATTTTCTTCCTCTTCAAGCTTTGGGAGCGTGATTTAGGGTGGATCTAAGAGTGGTTTTCATCAACATTGATATAGTAAGCTTCCAAACCCATTTTTATTCATTACCCATTAATTTTATTGGTAAATTCTCTTCAAAACTTGGATTGTATACTTGAAAATTTGGATTCTACCTGATAAAGAGAAAAATATGTATTCCAATAATTTCTAACTCATTTTTATCCTATTTTCAATGGAATTCTAGATTTGGAACCCTTAAACTATAGGTAAAATGATTCCTTATTAAAATTTTAGTTTTACTCTTTTATTTTTTGGGTCTATTTTTGAAGTAAATTTTGAATCTGAAGTAAAAGTATGCCAATATGGTATCAATAAACTCATATTTATGTTATAAATAATTTTTCATAGGTTGAGAGCATTCTGAAGCTTCTTAGAAAGAAATAGCTTTATGTTGAGGCTTTGAAACTCGATTTTTTGGCTTCGAGGTAGGTTATGACTTAACTTTCTTTAGACTTAACTGAGTATATAACTATTCATGTAAAACAAGCTATGGGTTTGGTGTAATCTCATTATTTACCTTATTTGAGGTTGATTATTATTATTGTAATGCTCGGATAGGGGTTTGTGTTGACCTTATTCTTGATTAGGGTGCTTAGTACTATTGTGATGTCCGACTGGGGGCTTATATTGACCTTATTACTGATTAGAGAGCTTATTATCATTGTAACTAAATGAGGGCTAGTGTTGACTTCATTGGTGTCTTAAATTGATCTTTACTATTTTGTTTACATACTTGAGTTTATTTGTACCATCATTGAGATGATAATTGTATGTTGTAGATTTTACTATGATCATGCATACTCATTCATCACACATTCTCATAGAACTGGTACTACCACGAAACTTTAATTTCTTCGTTAAAGAAAATGAACCATTTTATAATAAGCCTTAGCTAACAAAAGGGACAACAATGTTGATTGATGAGAGTCGATTAGTATATGAGTTGTGAACCCCCCATGGGTGTTCTCCTTGAAGTTTAGGCTCGGAGGGAGCATACGTATGAACATTGGAACGTTGCATTCATTACATATCATCATATTGTACTACATCACTTCTCTTTTATATGGATGAAGTTTTGTTTTTGATATCTTTTTACGTGGTGCTAATATACTTATATTGTTGTTGAGATTGAACCATTATATTATTAGGTATTGTTCAAGTTTGATCAGTTGGGACATTTTTGTCTATAGGGCGGTTACATCTTTCATAGTTTACTTTACCTATTTTAGTTATCTACTTATCTTGGTCGACCAATGATGCCTATTGAGTACAAGTGACCAATACTCACTCCTACTTTTTGGTACCCTTTTGGTAAAAATCCTAGTCCGAATGCTACCCCCATATCATGATTGTGCAACTTCAAAATTTTGGAGTCCTGGAGAACTCCCAGTCTGGAGCATGTTCGCATCTTCATCTATGTTATTTATGTCTTTATTTTATTTCAGAGATAGAAAATTGTGTATTCGTACTATATCACAGATTAGAATCGTTCTTACTCTTGCCATTAGATTTTAGGGATCTTGATTTGTATTGTTCATATATTCTTTTATTAAGGACTTTGTCATGATCCAACTAACTAGATCGTGCAGGCACCTACACGAAACCACCTAGATAGGAGATCCCTTACCACCTAATTTGAAAACATGCAGAAGTCCTAAAATAAATCAAAAAATCATTTAATTTAGTACAACCTTGTTACAATTTCATGAATACAAAAAGGAAATACGTTTATCCGAAGATCTAGTCTAAATCGGTATAAGTGATACTACAGAGAATTTAGAAAATACACATGACCCGACTTCCACCTCAAGAGACAATAATAGAAGCTACTGAAGATTTCTACCACATCAAGTATGAAATATCTCTTGATCCTTCAACCAGACTATACCCCAGAAAAGGGTCTAGCAAGAGTGGTATCAGTATAGACAATATGTACCGGTAAGCATCATCAGTCGACCCAAATTAAATCACTTAAACACCTTAAGAGTTTTATAACTCAAAAACTTTTGTCCCTTAATTCTATACTTTCTTTATCTCTTATCACTCCCCCTTATCGAAAAGTCAACTTCCACACCGCATTCAACTCTAAAGCACCACCTTCCCACAATATCATCAAGTCATGCCTTAAACACTCATGTAAATATGAACTTAACCATGCCTACTTTACTGGTTTCCAACCCTCAACACTCCTCGGTTCAAACACTTACACAACACTTATCTGAATTATGTTACCTTGGTTATACATTAACACCCACCTAGTTAGAGAATTCAATTAAGGTCTATGACTAATTAAACAAATAGGAGAACGACTTCCCACCTACCCAATCTCAACAATATTAACCCGTCAACTATGACAATAACTATGCAAGCAAGTATAATCATGAACACCATTCAAGTAACTTTATCTCAAGTATGTAAGACTTATCCATTAACAAAACCTTAGAATAATGTAAATTACAATTCAATATACAACGATCCAAGTCAAGACTATGACTACCAATATTAATCCAAATAAATAAACTATGACCAAGTGCAATATCATACACCCTATCTAAAATAAATAAGTGAGTACACAACAAAAGATATATTCCAATCATTTGCAATTTAGCCCAGAACACTCAAGGTTCCAATTACATAACAATAATGACAAAGATCATAAATCCTAATTCACTCAAGAAACTAAATATAACAAGTCAACAAATTAACTAGGTTTATTCAAGGAACCGACACACTTACCAATGCCTTGTACATACATGCTAAGGGTCATAGGGTCACTCATTATCCATGACTTCAGGGTATAAGCTCTAGTATATGTACTAAATTCCCAGACCTATAGTGACTGCTAAATCTTATATCAATAAATCTCATAAGGATGTATAAATACTAGTGCATCCAATAATAATAATATAAATCTAATGAATATGTCCTAATACCGAGATATCTTACAGTAATCAACAAATATCACAACAACCATAATCATAATGAGAAAATAACAACAACAGTTGTACAATAAATAAGTCTTTATCCTTATTAGATGTAATTAGCTTTTAGGACATCATTACATGAATTACTTCTTAAACATGCATTGTAACAAATATATGGAAAAATAGTTAACACACACATCAATCAAGTTAGGTTTCAACTACATTAAACCATCACCTGCAATTAATACATCAATTTAGGGCTTAGCTAGGGTTTGCAGGGTCTAAGGTATACATTTAAGTTTATATGGTTCATAGCCTAGTACATCCAACCTTATCTATTAAGAATAATTCATTATCGGTGACTTCTATTCCTCTGGTTATACCATAGATTTTTCTAAATCCGCCAACACCAGCCATCTCTAACTTAGCTTTCATTAGATTCTAACATAAATTTTGGGCATACTACCATTACAAGCATTCATAATGGCTAGTATAAACAATAAATACACATTGATTTATATCACAACTCAATATCACATGCAATATCAATTTTCATTCAAATAATAAAAAATTACCCTTCTTATCTATCCCAACACCGTGACTGCAGGCCCAATCATGAATCTATCTTCAATAAATGTCATGTCTATGCTTTTTAACCTAGGTATAAACAAATCAATTAAGCTCAACCTACGTGGATGCTAAGCGATTGCTAAAGAGGCATGAACATGAACTTTTTGCTCTATTCTAGGGAATTTTGGCATGAAATCTATGAGAAAACCATGGGATGTTACCTTGTTCAAGTGTATTTCTCCCTCTCTATTACTATAAGGTAATGAATTAACCTTATGAGTGGGTTTTAAGGATTTTTTGGCCCTTATCATGATAGAGATACCTGAGTTAGAGGTTTATGATGATATTAATGATATCCTACATGACTGATATTTTGGAGGTTCCAAGCGAGAATAGATATCATAAATTACTGACATATTGAGTTGATTTTGAGCTGACATTTATATGTATTGAATGGATTTTTAAGTTCATATTGATTTGGTTGTGGGCATTACATTTTTATTCATATGTACACATTAATGAGATATTGGTACTATTAAGAAACATTGATGTGAAAGATAATTGAGGTGTTTTTATGAAAATCCTTGATCCATGGACAATATTGTAGAGGTGAATAATCCTTGATCTGTGAACATTAGACAGAATAAAAAGTTGGACTTGAGATGGTTTACAAGTTGTGAACCCTCCATGGGTCCTATATTGAAAGTGCTGAGGCCTGGTCGGTATATAGAAAGTCATGCAATGAATTTCAATCATTCATAATGATCCCATCGTCATTGCATTGAATGCATACACATTTTTGTGTTCTTTTATATGCTTGATGTGTTTTTAGTTTCTGTATACATTTGGTTCTATTTGTTTCTATATATATCTATATATATATATATATGAATTATTCACAAAATCTTTTACATGTATTATTTTCTACTTTGCTTAGTCAGCCTATGATAACTACTTAGTATAAGTGGACCGTAATCACCCCTACTTGTCACGACCCGAGACTTCCCCCTAGTCATAACATAGTGCTGAGAGCCACAAGTGACCCCAAGCTTACACATGGCCTGGCATAACACTAAGAAATACTTAGGAAGTAAAAAAATATTGGGAAGAAGTAAAACTGAAATAATCTGGTAATAATGATAAAAGGATCAATGCAAAATAAGATTGTCAAAACTAAACCTGTCTGAAAAAACCAACAAGCTGAAATATAACTAATTGTCTGTCTGAAAACCTCTACTCATATGAGTTGTTGGGACATGCCCCCAACTAACTCCAATAGACTGCAACTAAAAGATTACTGAAAATAAATACTAATAATTAATTCTCAAATGATGAGTACTCACAAAAAAATACTGCTGAATATAGTATCGAACCATACTAAGCGCGATCTAGATTTTGAGCGTCGGAACCTATATTATAAGACAATATAGCGCAAGAAAAGTATGATATCAATACTTTGAATGTATGAAGTATGTGAGATGGGAAAACTAACTACTATAAGCTAAACATGAATGCATGAAACATGGTATATTGATGCAAGACCGAGTATAAATATGTACTAAATGGAAGCTGAATAACTAAATACAGGGTCATGTAAAATCTAAAAATAGAAACATAAACTATGGACTATGGGAGCTAAATATAGCCAGATACCTTAATCTAAACTGATGGGGGTCCAACCTGTAACCCCAGTTGGATGGGTGTTCAGTACCTTGCTAAGAGTATGAATACTAGCTGGCATGGATCCACTAAAATGATGTCCCAAAAAACTAAGGTGTTAGTCCTCAACTGGTGGGTGACCCCTTGTAACCTATGATGGCACCGTAGTTCTGGAACTTAGGGACTTCTAATAAAGGTCTCAGTTCTACCAAATGGGTGAGCCTTCATCCTTGCATTCACTCGATGCTAAGTACTACTCCCAACTGAATTAGACTGATAAATGCTATATGCTCAATATAATTACATTCTTAAAATATCAATATTGGATAATCTGAAGTGCTCAAGAACATGTAAGTTGATGTATTCATGGACTCCTAGGTATTGAGTGTTCATAACCCACCAGCTCTAAACCTGATAATATTAAACTGAACATCTTGAGGAATTCATAATTCAAGACCAAAACTAAATAATTAATCAATATAAAGGGAATTCATGATTATGAGTATGAGAAGATGCTAATCTTATGGGAAAACATGTACTTATGGTTTAGTTATAAGAGTAAATTGAAAAAACTAAGAAAACTCATATTTGTCATGAAACCCTAAACTTGAAGGGGGGATTAAACTTGAGAATTTGAGAAGTCTTTGGGACTCAATGGGTAGAAGGAACCCATTGATGAAATCCTACATACCTGGAGATAAAATCCTTGGAGAATTCTTTGGAATTTGTGCTTGAAGTTGAGAAAATCTACTTTGTATTTAGAGAAGAGAGAATCACCCCTTTTTCTAAGTGTCAATTAAATTTATGATTTAATTAGGAATTAGGGGCATTTCTCCCTTATATTCTGGCCTTTGAAAAGTCTAATCCACATAGTTTTGGGTTGAAAGAATGGGAAAAGACTAGAAGCCCTTCTTACAACATTATGAAATTTCTTGGAAATAGTCACAATAACTCAAGATACGACTTATTGGGTTTGGTCATGAGTCGTGTCCTGGAGTCATGACCTGAGGACCTAAGCCTTGGGCCCTTACTGTTTTGACAACGACTATACTTTCAAAGACTCATTTAGTTATACCACAAGTCATCATGAAGGGTCGTTGTCAAGGAGATGATTTCTTGGTCCGTCACTACCATGAAAACAAGTTTTCACTATGACTCATTGGGTCCTAACAATGAGTCATTGCCTGAGTCATTGTCACTGACAATTTGACAAAACCCTACACAATTTTCCATAACCTTTTACTATGATCTTGATTAAGGCGAGACTGATGGTGTTGGAATACTAATTCAATTGTCTATATATTGGTGTGGAGGTTAAAACTAGGGTATTATAATATTTCCCCTTAGGATTATTTGTCCCTAATTGAAACTGACTAAGCTGAAGTATTAGGGGAAAATTTGAAATTTTACACTGAGCTCCTTCGAGTTGAACCATCGACTGATAACTGAATCTATAACTGATCTATGGACTTAAATAAACTCATGATATGACATGAAAATAGATGGGTGGCCTGAGATTGAATAGAAAGAATTAATTAATCAAGGAAACTATTACCTCAAGTTGGAACTGAGTTTGAAGAGAAAAGATAGGGGTACTTGATCATCATATCTGCCTCTACTTCCCAAGTAGCTTCCTCAACTGACTGATTTCTCCACAGGACCTTACTAAAGTGACTTTTTTATTCCTCAACCTATGAATCTGATGATCAACTATCTAAAATGGGACCTCTATATAAGAGAGACTATCTTTCACACCCACACTCTTTAATAGAACCACTATTGCTGGGTCACCAATTCATTTTTTCAACAAGGAGACATGTTAGACTGGGTGCACTAATTCTAAATCTATAGGCAAAAATCCAACACATAGGCTACCTTACCATAATAACTCAAAATATTATAAGGACTAACATAGTGGGGACCGAGCTTTCCCTTCTTACTAAACTCTTTACCTCTTTTCATAGGCGAAACCTTTAAGTAGACAAAATAACCAATATCAAACTCAAGATCTCTTCTCCTCACATTTGCATAAGATTTTTATTGACTCTAAATAGTTTTCAGCCTTTCTCTAATTAGTTGAACTTTTTCCATTGCCTCATTACTGAATTTGGCCCTATCAACATAGCTTCACCAATCTCAAACCAAACAATAGGAGATCTGTATCTTCTAACGTAAAGTAATTCAAATAGGGCCATTTGAATACTGGAGTGATAACTGATATTGTAAGCAAACTCTATCAAAGGCAAGTGATCATCCAAACAACCCTCGAAATCAAACATAAATGCTCTCAACATGTACTTTATTGTATGAATGGCCCTTTCTACCTGACCATCTATTTGTGGATGAAAGGACGTACTAATATAAACTTGGGTATTAAGACCTTTCTAAAAAGTCTTCCAAAATTGAGAGGTAAACTGGGTACCTCTATATGAAATAATGGTCAAAGAGACTCCATAAAATTTCACAAACTCCCTAAGATAGGGTTTAGCATAATCTTCAGCTAAATCTGAAGTGTTAACTGGCTAGAAGTGGGCTGACTTAGTCATTCGATCCATGATAACCAAAATAGAATCATGCTGTCGACGAGTATAAGGCAACATTGTAATGAAATCCATATTCATCACTTTTCACTTCCAAATAGGAAAACTGAATTCCTGAAGCATACCACTAGGTCTCTGATGCTCAGCTTTTACCTTCTGGTAATTTGGACACTTAACAATGAATTTCGCAATATCATTTTTATGCCATTGCACCAATAGACTTTCTAAAAATTATGATACATCTTAATGGCTCCTAGTTGAATAGAATACCGAGAATCGTGAGCCTCTTTTAACATTCGCTGTCTGAAATCATCCACATCTGGAAAATATAATATGCCTTGACAACGAAGAACACCATCTCCCCCTTGGGAGAAAATCTCAAATTTTTGACTCTGAATTTTTTTTTAACTTAAGCAAAATAGGATCACCATCTGGTTTTTCCTTTAACTCAGCCACAAAAGAAGATTCTGAACCATTCTGAACTAAGACATTACCTTCAGTTGAGTCAACTAACCGGACTCCCAACCTAGAAAGCTGATGAACCTGATGAACTAACTCTTTCTTATCATCATCAACGTGAGCAACACTCTCCATAGACAACCTGCTAAAGGTGTCAACCACCACATTAGCCTTACCCGGGTGGTACAAGACACTCATATTATAGTCCTTAAATAACTTTAGTCACCTTCTCTGATAAAGATTTAGATCTTTATAGCTGAAAACATATTAAAGACTCTTGGGATTATTGAACACATCAACATGAACCCCATAAAGATAATGCCTCTAAATCTTTAAGGTAAACACCACTGCTGCCAACTCCAGATCATGAGTCGAGCAGTTCTTCTCATGAAGCTTGAGTTGTCTAGGGGAATATGCTATAACCTTACCCTACTGCATTAATACACAACCAAGACTATCTCTAGAAGCATTAAAATAAACCATAAAATCATCTGAAACCTCCAGTAGAGTCAAAATTAGAGCGGAGGTAAGTCGAGTATTTAACTCTTGAAAACTCTTCTTACAAGAATTGGACTATTGGAATTTGACTTTCTTCTAAGTCGGTCTTACATGGGAGAAGTAATAGCTGAAAATCCTTTAACAAACCATCTGTATTAACTTGCTAAACCCAAGAAACTCTTGATATCTGATAGAGAGATGGGTCTAAGCTCGTTCCTTACTACTTTTGTCTTTTGAGGATCAACTTAATTGCCTTCACCAAAAATAATATTACCAAGGAATGCTATTGATTTCAACCATAATTTAGACTTGATGAACTTAACGAATAGATGGTGATCTTTAAGAGTCTGAAAGACAATTCTCAAGTGATTTAAGTGTTTATCCTCACTCTAAGAATAAACGAGGATGTCATCTATAAAGACTATAATGAACATGTCTAAGTACTGCTTGAACACCCTATTCGTCAAGTCCATAAAAACTACAGTAGAATTCATTAGTTTGAAAGACATAACAACAAATTCAAAGCTACCATACCGGGTTTTGAAGGTTGTCTTTGGGATGTTGTACTCTCTGACTCTGAGATGATGATAGCTGGATCTGAGTTCTATCTTCGAGAAATAAGTGGAACCCTGAAATTGGTTGAACAAGTCATTAATCCTGGGAAAAAATACTTATTTTTGACTGTTACTTTGTTTAATTGACGGTAGTCAATTCACATTCTGAGAGAACTTTGTTTCTTGCACACGAAGAGAACTAGAGCACCTTATGGAGAGACACTAGGCCTAATAGAAACTTTGTATTAGAGATCCCTAAATTCCTTAAGCTCGGGAGAAACTCCGAGTAGATCTTCAGGAAACCCTTATGGAAATTCTTTTACTACTAGATTTGACTCAAAACTTAGGGTTTTGTACCTTGAGTCCTTGACTCGAACAAGATGGTAGATGCACCCTTTAAAGATCATTTTTCTTGCCTTAAGGAAAGGGACAAACCAACCTATAGGTACTGAGGTACTACCCTTCCACTCTAAGACTAGTTCATTGAGAAACTAAAAATAGACTACTCTGTTTCTACAATCAACTAAAGCATAGCAAGAGTGGAGCCAATCCATGCCAAGAATAACATCAAAATTGTTCATGTCTAGCTCTACAAGGTCGATCGAGCTGACTTTCTGGGACACTTTGACTGGGAAATTTCTATATACTCGTTTGGATATGATTGACCTACCGAATGAAGTAGAAACTGAGGATGGTTCTGTAAGGATTTTGGGGCCCACAAAGAAAAGTATGGCTCTGGGGTCTAACAATGCATAAACATGAATATGAACAACTTGAAATGTACTAGTGACAACATCAGAAGAAACCTCCCAATCCTATTGAGTCTGAAGGTCATGGAACCTACCCTGACATTGTCCACCAATTACACTAGAGGTGGCACCTTTCTGAGTTGAGCGCCCTATTGGAGTGACTGAAGAGTTAGACTAGCTCTGTTGATGAACATCCTTAATTCTCAGTGAAGCCATTGGAAAATCTCACACTCTGTGGCCTGACTTACCACACCCAAAAGATGTATCACTACCTGCCAAAAACTTACCCTTGTGGTTCCTACCACAATTCTTCAAAATAGGGTTAGTGCAAATACTATTCGCACTACCTTGGGACTTAGAGCCTGGCACTTTATCAAGAGTATCCTGTCTGAACTTGGGTATGAGGGCACTAGAAGAAGATGGGGTTAGAGTTGTAGATTTCTAGTAGAACTGAGAATAATTTCCACCATCTGACCTCTACTGAGAGAAATTAAAGCACAAGTTCTAGCTTTTTTATTCTTTCTTTCCTTCTCCTTGATCTTTTCCTTCTCAATCTATTGAGAATTAACCATCAACCTAGAGATGCCCATCCTCTTAACCAACATGTCCATTTTGTACTCCCTAAACATATCCTCAGATACACCTGACACAAACTTGCTTATTTAGGCCTTAGAGTCAGCAACCATAGTTGGAGCACACCTTACCAGCTGAGTAAACTTGAGTAAAGAATCCATACTTATATTTCCTTGCTTCAGGTTTATAAACTCCTGCACCTTGGCCTCCCTCAACTCAAGTAGGATGAACCTGTCCAAAAATGAAGCCATAAACTCATCCCACAAGCAATAATAAGTACTATACTATGCACCCAGGTATGCTAGTAAAGAATATCTACTAAGTTACTGAGAAATTGAAACCAGTAATCCCACAAGAATAAAGCAAGAAAACCAGACAAGATATCAAGATAGAAAGTCTACACTAAATAAACTAGGGAGAAAATAAACTATAGAAGAATGAAATGAGTGCACCTGATGCTTGGAGAAGACACAGTGATGGACATTTTCTTGATCGTTCTTTCAAATTTTTGCAAATTGGTGCAAACATTAGTTGTCAGAATTTGCTGCCGCTGCCTTTACCCTACTGCTGGTGCTGCATCCCTGTAATTGATCGCCGGAGAATATACTACTCACTGAAAAATATGTTGGTCACTGAAAAGGATGGGGAATCTTGATCTGGAGAGCTTACTTTCCAAATCTTATTGTGGCTAGAGAAAATCAGAAGAGGAGAAACCCTGAATTTGTTTGATCGAAAGTCCATTTACGAGCTGTTAGAGTCATGAAACACTGAAATTCAGCTTAGAATTAGGGTTCCAATGGTGATATTGCTGATGATTATAATATGGTATAATGATAAAAGAATCAATGTTGAATAATAATATCAAAACTAGAACTATCTGATAAAAGAACATGCTGAAATAAAACTAACTGTCTGTCTAAATACCTCTACTCATAAGAGTTGTTGGGCATGCCCCTAACTAACTGAAACTAAAAGTATACTAAAAATAAATACTGATAACTAGTGCTTGAATGATGAGGACTCACTACCGAATATGGTACCAAACCATACTAAGCGCGATCTGGATGCTGGACGTTGAAACCTATATTATAAGACAATATAGCATAGGAAAAGTATGTGATCAGTACTTTGAATATACTGAGCATGTGAGATGGGAAAACTAACTAATATGAGCTAAACATGAATGCATGAAACATGGTAAAATAATGTCCCAAAGGACTAGGGTGTCATTCCTCAACTGGCGGGTGACCTTTTGTAACCTATGGTGGCGCCATAGTTCTGAAACATAGGGAATCCTACTAAAGGTCTCAGTCCTAACCAACGGGTGAACCTTCATCCCCACGTTCACTCAATGCTAAGTACTACTCCTAACTAAATGAAACTGATAATTGATATATGCTTAATATAATTATATTTTGAAAATATTAATAATGGATAATCTAAAGTGCTCAAGAACAAGTAAGCTGATATATGCATGAACTACTAGGTATCGGATGTTCATAACCCACTGCTCTAAACATGACAATACTAAACTGAAAATTACAAGGAATTTTACAATTCAAGCCCAAAACTCAATAATTTATCAATATAAAGGGAATTCATGATTATAAGTATGGGAAGATGCTAATCATATGGGAAAACATGCACTCATGGTTTAGTTACAACAGTAAATCAAAGAAATTAAGAAAACTCATATTTGTCATGGAACCCTAAACTTGAAGGGAGGGGGGGGATTAAACTTGAGAATTTGAGAAGTCTTTGGGACTCAATGGTGGAAGGAACCCATTAATGAAATCCTGAATACCTGGAGATAAAATCCTTGGAGAATTTTTTGTAGTTTGTGCTTAAAGGTGAGGAACCCTACTTTGCCTTTGGAGAAGAGAGAGTAGACTTTTTTTTCTAAGTGTCAATTGAATTTATGATTTAATGAGGAATTTAGGGCATTTCTTCCCTATATTCTAGCCTTGGGAAAATCTAAACAATATAGTTTTGTGGTTGAGGGAATGGGAAAAGACCAGAAAGCCCTTCTTAAAACATTCAAAAATTTCTAGGAAAAAGCCGCGACGACTTAGGATATGACTCATTAGGTCTGGTCATGAGTCATGGGTTAGAGTCAGACCTGAGGATCTAAGCCTTAGGATCTTACAGTTTTGACAATGACTCCTTTTTTGATGACTCATTTAGTTTGACCATGAGTTGTCATGAGGGTCATTGTTAAGGGGTTAATTTGTTGGTCCCTTATTGTCGTGACAACGAGTATTCACAATGACTCATTGGGTCCTGACAATGAGTCATTGTCACTGGCAGTTTGATAAAATCCTAGAAAATTTTCCATAACTTTTTACTACGATCTCGGATTAAGGCGAGACTGGTAGCATTGGGAAGCTAATCCAATTGTCTATATATTGGTAGATCTAGAGCCTAAAATTTGGAGTATTACACTATTGTGCCCTTTTAATGTAGATTCTAATATGAGTATGAGGTGCATAGCTGATTTGTGCTATTTAGATCTAATATTCAAGGTACTGGTGTGCTCCTAATTTTGTGGAAAGTTTCAGATCTCTTCTTACCTTAGTTGTCTTTATATATAGGCTTGTGCATTTTTCAGTATTGAAATATTGTATTTAGATTCTCTTACACTTGTGACACTTCTTCTTGGGGTTTATGCTATTTTGTTTAGACTTTCGCTTTATTATACATGTGTTAACCTGACTTCGTTCTAGAAGTATCATTTGTCTTATTTTTATTTGCATTTTTTATTTCTTTCAATTTTAGGGAATCGACTTACTTTCGATGGTAGGGTCTCAGTACGTGTCATTATGACCTCAACTTTTAGGTAATGACACAATGACCGCTTGGCATCCTTACAACAGTAACCTAGAACTTTGATTTTTTTTTTTTGCAATTCCCTTCACTTTTATTCCCATTCATGATTTTACAAATTAAAATCACACCACTGTCACGACCTGATTTACGAGTCATGATGGAACCTACTTTACCCCACCAGTAGGTAAGCAAAATCATTGGAACTATAAGAAAGGGTAAAATTTTGATAGAAAAGGCATAAAAGTTGGAAATTTGCAAGTAAAGACTTACAATAATAATTCAAGCAATAATAATAGTCTGAAAGATAGGTAAGATAGAAATAACATCCCACGACCTAGTAGTGTCAGTATAAGAGCCACTAATAAAAGGAACATAAGTACTGTAATAGTCAATATATATTAGTCTCGGATAAATAAAGACTAAGCAAATATAAAAGAAGGAGAAAAAGGAAACTCTGACTCTGAGAGTTCACCCTACCTCCGAACTCTAAGAGGCATAATCATAACGTCAGCGGCGACCATTAGTACTCGAATCTGCACCAAAAGGTATAAAAGTGTAGTATGAGTACCAAATCAATTGGTACTCAGTAGGCAACATCGGACGACTAAGCTAAATTATAACATAAGTACAATAAGGATGCAAGATATATAAGCTAAGTCAAGGTAAAAAAGCAAACCTGGAATAGTGCTCCAATACTGTAAATAAATAATCAAAACAAATATATATGGAAGAAAGCATAATTAATATTACAAAACTTGCCCCCATAAGCCAGTAAGTGCAACAAATTAAATAATCCAATGCGGCCCCCCATAAGCCCGAAGGGTATAATTAAAGAAAGTAAATAATCAAAATTTCATTAGTTAACCATATCTCTAGCCATAATCGTAAATCCATCCATACCATAACATACCATAAATGAACTCTTAATGCCGGATTCAAACCGAAACTCAATATAATCATTATTTGCCAGACTTGAACTGAAAAATTATTTCATTAATTGCCAAAATTGAACCAAAACTCAATATCAATTGCCAAATCGACTCAAAACTCAATATTAAAAAATTTGCTAAGTCATTGATTTCCCCTTTCGAGAAGCTTCCACAATATACCATGCTATCGAATTCATAATCTACTCATTAATATGATAACAATGATACCCATATTGCAATTAAGTGCTTTGGGTCCAAAATTATGTGAAAATCTCATGCGAGGCTAGCTGCGGAATCTCAGTTTCAAAACAATCAATGCGTCCATGTATGCTCAAGGACCATTTATCCTCATGAATGGATAAATTACAAGCTCAAATAGTGTTATAATCAACCCACCGATATTCTAGGGATTTTAGGGTTTAATAGAGAAACTAACTATGGAAAAGATGAAAACTTACCAAGAATTCAGAGAAGAAATAAGTAATTTAAAATCTCCTATCAATGTTTCTCCCATGTTTCCACATGTTCTAGGGGTTTTCACTCTTGAACTTGTGTGAAAAATGGGAGAAACTGGGGCTAAGTGGGGAATTTATAAGGTTCTAGGTGCCACTAAAGCGGGCATTGGGGTCTCTTTAGCGGTCAACCTTAATGCACCCAGGTGTCGCTAAAGCGGCATCCACACTTATCTCGAAGGCTGCTAAAGCAGAAAAGCCAGTGCTAACGTAGCTTGCGCTGTAGCAGCCAATTTTTCGCAAAAGCAGCACACGTTGAGCTGGTCAAGGACACACATGTGCCTGGAAGGCTGCTAAAACTCCCTCCACTAAAGCGCCTAGTGGTCACACTAGTTGGAGACTTGGTATTTTTCCAAGTATTCACTGACCCCTTGAGATTCATTTAGAATTTAGTATACATAAATGAACTATGCTACCCTATCAAACTTAAAGTTCCAAACTCAATGACGTAGTCAAAATTTCCATATGAGGTCGTTTTGATGAAAAGTGGGCCCTACACCTAAGTTCCATTTTCTTAAGTTCCGATCAATAGCCCAAAATGAGTTCGAAAGCCTTGGGACCCAAACCAAAGGTCCACCTAGCCTAAAGTCGACATTCTGGAGATTCTGAAATTGTCAAAATTAGCATATGAGGTCATTTGACTGAAGATTTTGCCCGATAGTCAAGTCTAACCATTGAAGACTCCAAAATAAAGAATTGGCTCTAAAAACCCAATGAATTGCCCATTAACTGAATTATCAGCTCCAGCAAGTCATAAATGGCTTGGGGCAGCTATAGGAAAACTTTAAATGATAAAAATGAGTGAAAGTGCAAAAAAATGACCTAGAGGGTCATTAATATACACTACTAATGAACTTTCATCCATTAAAGTAAAAGATTAGGATGTACCTGAAGCCTCAAAGAGGTAAAGATACTGGGCCCATATCTTGATCTAGATATCCCAAGTAACCTCATCTATTGGGTAGTATCCCTACTGAACTTTGACTACTGAAATCTCTCTAGAGAGTAACCATATGATATCTCTTGCTAATGTGAAAATAAGCTCCTTCACGAAGGTCAAGCACTCATCCAACAGATCGAGTCCTACCAAAGCATATTAGACTCACCGAGAATGTACTATCGTAACATAGGAACATGGAAAATCGGATGGACAACAACAAAATATAAGGGTAAGGCTAACTCATAGTCCTCCTCTCCAATTGTATGAAGGACCTCAAAAGGTCTAATATACCTGGGGTTGAGCTTGCCCTTCCTTTCGAAACTCATCACACCCTTCATAGGTGATACTCGGAGGAGTACCCGATCTCCAACCTTTAATCTAAAGGTATAATGTCTATGATCTACATAAGCCTTCTGCCTATTCTAAGTTGCCCTCAACCTATCCTGAATCACCCTATCCAACGACTCCTGAAGCAAGTCAGTACCATGGGGTCGAATCTCAAAGGTCTCGAACCACCTAATCGAAGAACGACATTGCCTATGATACAAAGCTTGGGAGGGTGCCATCTCAAAACTCGAATGGTAGCTATTATTATATGAAAACTCCACCAAAGCTAAGTGTTGCTTCCACTGACCTCTAAAATTTATAAGACAGACTCAAAGCATATCCTCAAGAATCTGAATAGTTTACTTTGATTGTTTATCGGTCTGAGGATGGAAGGTTGTACTAAGATCTACCTGAGTACCCAACTCTTCCTGAAAAGCTCTCCAAAAGCTAGAAGTGAATACTGAGCCCTAGTCTGAAATGATAGATATAGGCACATCATGCAAATAGATTATCTCATGAACATAGTACAGGCTAACCTCTCAGCACTGAAGGACATCTAAATAGGAATGAAATTTGTTGACTTGGTCAATCAATCCATAAAGATCCACATACCATAACCTCAGGAAGTGAGAGGCAATCCATTAACAAAGTCTATGGAAATTCTCTCCCATTTTTACTCGAGAATGGGCTACCTCTGAATCAAGCCACTAAGTCTTTATTGCTCGGCATTCATTTGCTGACAACATAGGCAACGAGCTATAAGGTCCACCATATCTCTCTTTGTACTTTTCTACTAATAATCCTTCTTCAAATATCTATATGTCTTAGCTGTACCCAAGTTAATAGAATATCTGAAGCTGTGAGCTTCACATAAAATCAACTGAATCAAGTATCCAGCTGTCGAAACACAGATGTGGCCATCAAATCTCAAATAACCCTCAGAATCTATGGTATCCCTCTTAGACTCACCACTCAACACCTGATCATGAATGATGTAAAGTCTCATATCCTCAACCTGACAACTCTAAATCTACTCAAATAGGGCAGACATCGCCTTAACACTACCAAAAATCCTCTTAGGGTCTGAAAATCAAGTCATACCATCAAGTTTGCTAAGGACTGGACGTCCTACACCAACAACCTTTGAGAAACTAAGCTAGAAGCCAAGCTACCTATCCTTATCGCCTTTCAACTTAAAGCGTTCACTACCATGTTTGAATTGCCCGAATGATATAAGATAAAGATTTCATAATCCTTAAGCAACTTTATCCATCTACGTTGCCTAGAATTTAGCTCTCTTTGGGTCTTAAGATATTGAAGACTACTATGATGTGGAAATATCTCACAATGCATGCCATAAAGATGAAGTCTCCAAATCTTAAGTAGGAAAACTACCGGCACCAACTCTAAATAATGAGTGAGGTAGTTACGCTCATGCACTTTTAGCTATCTCAATGAATAATCAATAACTCGACCTACTGTATCAGCACACAACCCAAACTAACACTAGAAACATCACAATGACAGTGAATCCCTAACCTTAATAGGAAGAGACAATATAGGAGATAAAGTGAGAAATCCCTTGAGCTTCCCAATACGCAACTCACACTCCTCAGACCACCAGAAATGAACCTTCTTTCGAGTCAATCTGGCCATTGGTGCTACAATAGTAGCGAAACCCTCAACAAACCATCTATAGTAACTGGCTAAACAAATGAAAATACAAACCTCAAATGGAGATATAGTCTTGGCCCAATCATGAATAGACTCAATCTTTGCTGGATCCATCATAATCCCATCCTTACACACCATATGTCCAAGGAATATCACCGGCACTAGCTAGATCTTATACTTAAAGATTTGGCTAAAAGCCTATGATCTCTGAAAGTCTAGAGCACAATCCTCAAATACTGCATGTGATCCTCTCTATTGCTTGAATACAAACGAATGTCATCAATGAAAAAAATCATAAAAAATCCAAATAAGGCCTGAACATGCTGTTCATCAAATCCATAAATATGGTTGGGGCATTGGTGAACCCAAAAGACATCACTAAGACCTCATAATGTCCATAAAGGGTCCTAAAGGCTGTCATTAGGATATATGGAGCTCGAATCCTCAACTGGTGGTAACTGGACCTTAAGTTAATCTTAGAGAATATTGTGCTCTCTAAATTTGGTCAAATAAGTTATCAATGTGAGGCATAGGGTAACTATTCTTCACCATTACCTTATTAAGTTGGATGTTATAAATATGCGTACACAAGGAACTATCCTTCTTCTTTACGAACAAGATAGGAGCTCTCTAAGGCAACACACTCTGTCTAATGAAACCCTTACCCAGAAAATCCTAAAGTTGATAATTTAACTCCATAAGACTGGTAGGAGCTATATTGTGAGGTGCCATAGAAATAGGTTGGGTGCTCGAATCAAGATCAATAACAAACACAATATCATGTTGACGAGGAAGATTAGGTTGATCGATAGGAAAAATATGAGAAAACTCATGAACTATAAGAACAGAGTCAAGCGATTGGTCTCCACACTAACATTAAGAATATAAGTGAGATAAGACTCACAACCCCTCAAAATAAGTCTCCTAGACTGATATAAGAATTAATCCCTATTAGCTCGTGGCAAAAAGCTCCCTACCACACAATCAGGGGTATGCCCGAGCATAGCTAAGGTAACAGTATTGACAAAACAATCCAAGACCACATGATAGTAGGATAACTAGTCCATGCCAAGAATCACATCAAATCCACCATGTCTTATACAATAAGATCAACCTGAGTATAAAACTCTCACACAATCACAACACATAATCTATAAACCCAACCAACTACTAAAGAATTACTTACGGTTATAGTACATATAAAGACATAAATAACAAATCCTAAGGTAACTCTAATTGCCGGGCATAGTAAGAAGACACATAAGAATAAGTGGATTCAAGATAAAATAAAGCTAAAGCTAAGTGATGGCACACTAAAATCATGTCTATAACAATAACATCCAGAGACTTAACCTTGGGTCTAGCAAGTATGGAATACAACTGACCACACTCACCACTTCTCTAGGCTTCTGATCGATCCCCTATCCTACCTACCTGAGGACCTCCACGTATATCCTAAGGACCACTTCAAAGGTAATGCATACCATATATAGCCAGGGGAGAAACTACCCTAATCGGTAGAATAATCTAAGTTGCAAAAACTATCACTCCACGAATGGGGCACTCTCTTGAGGAATGGCTAAAGGCTCCATAACCGTAAATGCCCTCAGTACTGCACTGAAACTAAAAGATATGGATGATTTGAAATACCGACCACAACTAGAATGATAAAAGGATAAAACCTTCTAAACCTGACCCTTACTCTAGCCAAGATAATTACTGTAACTAGATTGAATTCCATTGATAATCTAAAGTGTAACTTGAACGGGCTTACTAGACTGATCCTAATTTTGATACGACTGACATGGAGGGTACCTACCCTGAGAAACACATCCTTTAAACTGTGAGCCACTATGGCTACCACTGAAACTACCCTAATATCGTAGCCTCTTATCGCTGCCTCCTTGGCCTTCATAATGAATCTCCTCCATAACCCAAGCATGATTAGAAACCTCAGCAAAAAACCTAACCATAACAACCAAAATCTGTGTAGACATGCAAAGAGAGAGTCTTAATTCCCAAACAAAGCACCAAACCCTCTCATACTAGATAGTTAGAATAGATGTACCATATCTGGCCAACTCAAGAAATCAAGCCTCATACTCTGCAATAGTCATAGAGCCCTTCTCCAACCTTAAGAACTTATCTCTTAAATGACCCCTAAGACTGCGAGGCATATACTTCTCTAAGAAGACCTTAGAGAACTAAGCCCATATCAATAGGGGAGATCCGACTAGCTTAGAATCAAAATATCCTCTCCACCAATGTCAAGCAGCCAAGTCCAACTAAAAGGTAGTGTAATCTATAGTATGAGTCTCAACTAGGCCCAAACTATAGAGCTTATCCTCATAATCAACCAAGAACTCATAAGCATTTTCGCCCGATGCACTAGAAAATCTAAGCAAAGCCAATATCAAGAATCTACCCAGCATCTTCTACTCCTCAATATACATAGTAGGATGGGCATCCATCATCTGAGCAATAATTGACTAATCAAATACTAGTGTAGGAGGGACCTCAACTCTGAGAGCCGCTGTTATAGGCTGCTACCCTGCCTCAGTACCACTCTGATTCACATACTATGCACCACCAATAAATCCCAAAAGCTAAACAAATGAATCCCTAAGAACCAAAGAAAAATAAGCCCTGATAGAGCATGGGCTAGTCCCTGGTTCATCGCTGGCTGTGGTAGAAGAATCTCTAGCTTGGGAGCAGAAATAGGGTTCGGTGAAGGCCCCCTATCCTGGTCCCTAGATGGGGATGGATCTCTAGGATATCTTTGACCTCTAGGTCATCCATAATTAGTGGCAGGATCCCTAGACATAGACTCGGGGTCTTTATCTCATATAACAATATCACGTGTCCTAGCTATCTGCAAAAGAGTGAAACCAAAGGAATTTGTAGAACCCAACTCAGACTATGAGCACTAAATGAGTAAAAAATGTGAAGAACTCCTAAGAATGTTCTATAGTCTCTCAAAGATAAAAAACAAATATCACATTCTGATTTGTGGATCCTACTAGACACTTGCTTTTATACCAATAATATTAGTGAACCTAGCACTCTAATACAAATTTGCCATGACCTAATTTACAAGTCAGGATAGTAGTTACTTTACCCCACCAGTAGGTAAGCCAAATCATAGTCGGGAGCTATAAGCAATGGGCTAATTTCGTATTAAAAGGCATTAAAGCTAAAAATTTACAGGTTAAGACTTACAATAATAATTCAAGTAATAACAATAGTCTGAAAGATAGATAAGATAGAAATAATATCGCACGACCTAGGAGTGTCACTACAACAACCACTAACAAAAGGAACATAAGTACTATAATAGTCAATGTACATCAGTCTCGATTAATGAAAGACTAAGCAATGATAAAAAAAAGGAGAAAAGGGCAACTCTGAATCTAAGAACTCACCCTGCCTACGAACTCTAAGCATCATGATTGTAACATCAGTGACGACCACTAGTAAGGAGTAAGCATCATGATTATAACATCATGAGTACTAAAGCCACGAGTACTCAGTAGGCATCATTAGCCGACTGAGCTAAATCATAATATAAGTATAGTAAGGATGCAACATAAATAAGCTAAGTCAAGTTAAAAGGGCAAACCTGGAATAACGCTCCAATACTGTAAATAAATAATCAAAAGAAATATAATACGGAAAAAGCATAATTATTACTATAAAACTAGCCCCCATAAGCCAATAAGTATAGAAAAGCAAATAACCTAATGCAGACCCCCATAAGCCCAGAGGGTATAATCAAAGAAAGTAAAAAACCAATTATTTCATTAGTTAACCATATCTCAAGCCATAATCATGAATCCATCCATACCATAACATACAAAAAATGAACTATCAATGTGCACTCAAACCAAAACTTAATATCATTATCAGTTGCTGAAATCAAAAGTCAATATTAATTTTCAAACTTAAATTGGAACTCAATAGCAATAAATCACTAGGCTTAGTTCGGAGCTAGCATTAACTCCCAAGAGCCAAAATAGAATAAGCATCAAGAATCTTGTCTCTTCAAACTCTATAATATGCAATTTAAGGATATACCACGCCCAATAAGTCTACAAAGAGGTAACAAGTGTCCTGGACTAAGGTGGTTCAGAGTGGCCCAGTTCTAATCCCCAAAATCCTTTCTAAGGGAAAATCTACCCCAAACTAGGCTAACACATCTAAATTTACATCTAGTAGTTAAATAAGCCACAATTAGCCCTAGGATAGCAATTTTTACTGAAAGCATGAATAACTAACCTAATTACGCCTGATTTTTTATTCTTTAATAGTCTAAATATTTCAAATAATACTAATTATATCTCAAAGACCTAATTCCAAACCCATTTCTAGCATAATCTTAAAAATATACTATGAATTGGTTTAATCTATGAGCAAGGTAAACCTAGCCTACCTGGATACCGAAGAAAAGCTTGAAGATCTATTAAGTCATTGATTTCCCCTTCTGAGAAGCCTTCTCAAGATGTCATGCTATCAAAATTATAATCTATTCATCAATATAAGAATAACAATACTCATATTATATTTTGGTAATATAGTCCAAAATTATGTAAAAGGCCCTTGTGAGGTCTACTTGCAGAATTGCACTCTCGAAACTGTCAACGTGCCCCTTTATGCTCAAGGGATATTTACCCTCAGGATTGGGTAAATTTTTAGCTAAAATGGTGCCAAAATCAACCCACCAACATTCTAGGGATTAAGCTTATGAACACCCGAAAACTCCTTTCAATGTTTCTCCCAAGTTTCCACACATTCTAGGATTTTTCGCTCTTGAACTTGTGTGAAGAATGGGAGAAAATCAGGCTAAGTGGAGAACTTATAAGGATCTAGGTGGTGCTAAAGTGGGCACTAAGACACTTTAGTGGTCAGCACTAAAGCAACTAGGTGCCCTTAAAGTAGTACCCACGCTTATCTGGCAGACAGCTAAAGCGAACAAGCCAGTGCTAAAGTGGCTTATGCTTTAGCAACCAACTTGTTAGTAAAGCAGCACATGCTGAGATGGCCTGGGACACTAAGGCCCCCAAAGGGCCTGTTTAGAGGTTGCTCCAATTGAATACACCAGCTAGAGACTTGGTATTTTTCTAGGTCTTCACCGACCCCTCGAGTTTCTTTCACAATCTCGTATACATAAATAAACTATGCTACCCTATCAAATTCGGTGCTCTAGAGTAATGGTCCTATGAAAATTTTCAGGCAAGGTTGTTTTAATGAAAAGTGGGCCCTACACCCAGGTGTCATTTTTCTTAAGTTCCAGCCTGTAGCCTAGAATGAGTCCAACAGCCTTGGGACCTAAACCAAAGGTCCACCTAGCCTGAAATCGACATTATAGAGTTGTTAGAATTGTCAGAATTGGTATACAAGGTCGTTTGACTGAAGTTTTTGCCAGTAGCCAATTTTAACTGCAAAGACTTTAAAATAAGGAATTGGCTGTAAAAACCTAATTAACTGCCCGATAACTGAATTGTCAACTCCAGCAAGTCATAAATAACTTGGGGCAGCTATAGTAAAGCTCTAAATCGTGAAAAGGACCTAGAGGGTCATTACAACCACGATCTAAGTTACAATCGTAAGAAACCCCACAATTCAAGAAAAGCTAACAATTTAAGAATAACAACACTTTAAGCCATAATTATGAACCACAACAAGGATTTCTTTTTCAACAATTTCCACTATCATGCAACCATAGCCCTATTATAGTCTTAATCATGTACCAACTGCTCAAAGCAAGAATTTTGCAATCATATGCCATTTCCTTTACCACTTTATCAATGATGACACCATGCTAAGAATTTAACATCCAATTTTAAACTTAAATCATGTAGCAAACAATTTCTTAGCCAACAACATATAAACAATTTATGACCACTTCCTAAATCATGAAATTTACAGTTATTCAAGAAATCACAATTCACATTAGTACCAACCCAAAAGATTTTATTCACCAAATAAGTTATTTCATTATCCCTTTAGTTGCTTCATGGATAATTACTAGCTGATTATCTTGAAATTTTACACAACCGTTTTGGAAAGATACTAATTGGAACTTTCGCGATTCCAATTTTATTTCCTATGTCATTCCAAAGGGAATCAAACGACATCCATTAATATCATTGAGATGTCAATTGTAATTGGGAGGTACTAATTTAACTAAACCACACAAAAAATCATACAGGCTGCATAAGAGGAATGAAGAAGTCAACCTATTTCCTAGAATGCCTCCTAGTTTCTTGAGGATTAGATGTAGATGCCACACACAATTTATAAGACTATATTTGAAATTTTCTCGTGTATTAGGAGATTTGTAATCTAGGCTCTAATACCAACAGTCATAACAAAACTAATCAGATCGCGTGACACCTACTATAATCCACCTAGATTTGAGAGTCCTTACCACCCAATTTGAAACCATGTTGAAGTCCTAAAAGAAGATAATAAATATTTTAACTTAATAAAACCTGGTAATAATTTTGTTACAACCCAATTTCTAAGGTCATGATGACACCCCATAAGCCACCAGTAGGTAAGCCAACCCATTGCCTAGAACATCTAGTAGCGGACTAATAAGAAAAGAGGAAGCCAATACTATAAAAAAATAAGCAAGAACACAATAAGAGATTAGATATTTGCCCAGACCTGGTGAGGTCAGTACAAGAGCTACTGACAAAACAAGAGTACAAAGTAATATGTATAAATATATATATATATGTATGTATGTAATTGTGTATATATATATATAAATGTAAAAATAACGATCATTCTATCAAAAGTGGGAAAGCAAGAATAAATATGGGAACTAAGAGATCACCCCAAAACTCTAATCCATGGATGCTCCATATGATGCACACATCAGCAGTGAGAACTCATACTATGATCTGTCGGGTATAGAAGTGGTATGAGTACTAACATGAGGCACTCCGTAGGCATCGACAAACTAAAATCAAAAGATATTGCAAGTATAAATAACGTGTAACTCAATAATATACATTATAGACAACTATCTATGAAATAAAGCATAACAATACTATATGAGAGGTAAGGTGTGACACCTTCTATCCTATTGAGATGAACAGGAACCCTATGCCCTAAAGGATTAAGAGAACTAACTTATACCTTAGGGGATTACCATGCATGTAACTATAATAATCATAAGGCTCTAACAAGTATAAGTAAGACTCCTTAATAAAATACCAACATAGATAGGCCCATAATAGATATACATGACTTGGCTGTTGGGGACTTGATTATGAAGGAATAAAATACCACTGCACTTTACTTTAATAATAGTCTACAAAGCCTCTAAGAGATAAGCAACATTAGCTAAGATCGAGATAGGACACCGCCATACACTTAAATATAATACAATATCAAATACATGCTAAAGACTCACCAAAGCCCTAAATCAACCTGGAGCTCACCAATAGATACTGAGTAAAATATGCTTATTTTAGGGAGATCTATTAGCTTAAATACATATGGCAACATAAAACATAGTGTCCCTCAAGAGGGATGTCAATACAAAAGAATGTACTGAATATGTAAAGCTTAAAATAACCATATGTAAAACAAGAAATCCAGTAAGACCAGGTACAACTGTATGAATAATGATAGAAGAACACCTTTGCTTATACCTATAGAATATGTACATTACATTCTTTGCTTTGCTTTACTGTTATTTGCATTACTAACTTTGTAGGATATTACAAATGACCAGATGATCAATAGTAAAAGAAGATAAACCTTGCTAGGCATTATACCCTCGGGATACATTCCTCATTAATAAACAAATTGGGATTGACCCATGCTAGGTTTTCCTTTCACTCCTGGGATACCACCTAATAATGGGATCAACCCAAGCTAGGTGGTCCTTTAAACCCTGGGATACCACCCATAAATCCATGTATTGGGATCGGCCTATGCTAGGCTTTTGTAGTTTTTCCCCTGAGCTACCACTCACATATAAACATATTTGTGTTACTTTATTTCTTTAATCTTTGAGATTGTTATTTTGGTGGCCATATTATTGAGCTTTGGTGCTATGGACTAATAGAAGAAGACACACGATCGAGAAAAGAACAATAATATAGGTAATAAGTGTAAAATCAAACTAGTAATACTTTAAAACTTATATGACATAATGAACCTTTCTAGGCATAAAACATATTAACTAATGAGCCAAGAAGATATATGACAGGTGAGGAGATAAATACATCAAAAAAATGAGCAAGTAGGGTGTATAACAAGTGGGTAAGGGACATAACATACCATATATGGGCTGTGGTAGATTCGAGTGATCTTACATAGCACATAGCAATTGTGCTAGATTCAAGTGCAGAAATTTAGATGTTTCAAATGGGGAAATATGTGCATACCAAGTTGATACATATAACTCCTCAACTAAAGAGGGTTGGACTTACAATAAATGCTTACTAGGTCATAACAATTAGAAGGGTGCATAAGAATGGGTACCATTGAGGCACGTGGGTAGATTCTAATTAGGAACAAATGTGCATCCCACGTAAGGACATATAAACTATTTATTGAATAGTTAAGGACACTATAAGGTCTCCTTATACCCAAAAATGATGGGAATGATATTCAAAATAAAGAACATGTGTAGCCAAAATATCTAGCATGTGACACTCTTAACTTGTCTAATGTTGGATCATATTGACTCATACAAGAGAAATATGTGACACTTTGACACACTTTTAGACCATGGGCAGTAAATAAAAGGTCGGTCAACTATAGCAGGGATTATACACCATAACAATATATCTTTTACCATGAAGGATCATCTACGAAGCTTACATTATTAGTACATGAGTATAAGACATTATTCCAAAGAATATGAACTAGAATAACCTTACATACCTTGCTGCACAACTCAAGTATTACAACAAATTAGCCTTCTTTCCTATAAGGTGTTAATCTACTATATAAGTACATAGTGGAGATGATATTAGCAGCTAATCATAGTGTAACCCTTGCAAAATAGTAGCTAAATATTATGAGGAGTAGTAAGAACGTCCAACCCTTAAATACTTGGTGTATCATCATACCCTTCATTTCCACTTTTATCCAATTCCATTGTATCCTAAAATGTCACCAAACTTCCTTAAAACAAAAACACACCTAAAATAGCCCCCAAAAAGTTCATATATCTCATTATACAGTAGGAAAAATTGAATTCACGGCTTCTAATGACCATCCCATGAGTTCATAACAAAAGCACATCTAAAATTTTCTATTCACAATCGTGACCAAGGAGAGATAAAAAGGAGTAGTAAACTTACCATTGTTGGTGATGATTATTATACTATCACTCTCTAATCCATAAAAACACAAGCTTTCCTCCAAGTTGAACCAAACAAGAGAAGAAATCTAATAGAAGTTAAATAAGGCAGAACTGCCAAGCTTGAAAAGGGTTGTACTACACTTTAAACATAAGGAAAATAATTTCATAACCTTCTATAGAACAATCAAACTAAAACCATAAACAAATTTACTTGCCTTGAAATTATAAAGAGAGGAAATCCCAAGAACCCTAATAAAAATATAGGGATGGCTATATGAAGGTTGAGAGAAAAAAAGAGAGATTAAGGGAAATATATTTTTTTGGCAAGGAAATAGTGGAAAATGAGCTAATTTTGGACCTTAAAAGGACCACTTGAACCACCTCTTTTTCTTTGCCTATTTTCAGCCACATTTTGGCCTAGTAGGTGATGCACCTACTTGGCCATTTTAAGCTGGTCAAATGTCAAAGTAGGTGATACACCTACTTGACCTTAAATTATATTTATGGTCTTTAACCTTATTGGGCTTAGGAGTAGATTTTGGAGTGTTGGGCTGCCTATTTTTTTTTCTATTTTTTTCACTTAGTTTGGGCCAAAATTCTCAAGTTGGTGATGGTTGTACTTTGTCCTATAAACTAGTCAAAATAGTCTTCGTAGGTGATATACCTACTTAGTTCTTAAGTTGGTCAATATGTCAAATTAGGTGATGCACCTACTTTTCACCTACCAACTTATTTTAAGTAAAAAGCATCTCTCTTATTTTGTTCCATAATTTACATCTCGACTTATTTACTTTAACTTCACACTTATACATACTTGGCCACTTTAAGTCTTAAGATAGAATACCACCTTACTACCTCATGTTTAAACAGTTTTGTCGATTTAAATTGGTCAAACACATGCTGAAATGTATGGGGCATTATCATAACCTCAAAATCTAGTTAAACCACTACTAATCACTTAAGAAGCTTAGTACCTAACATATATAACTTAAGACCCCACATTTTTGGGCTAGTCTTTAAACCATCGTTCCTACGTGTATAAGTTATAATCCAAATGATTCCTATGTGAATATAAGTTTCATGATCTTTATCCTCCTATTTGATGTGCTTTCGAGATAAAAAATGTTCATAAGAATTGCTTAGAACAAAGTTGAGATAAGAGCCTTTGATTTGTCTAAAGTTTGGTATTTGATTCTACAAGGGTCAATTTTAATGTGTATAACTTTTTATAAACATAGAATTTTGTAGATAAAGACCCATAAAATTGTAGATAATTAAGTCAGCTTTCTAATGATACCAATTTTACCTTAATTCGATACTCGAGCTAAACTTTATGACATTTTTTGTGTAAGGCAGTATACCAACGCATTTGGGATGTAGCACGCTGGTTTCTCGATGCGATAAGTGACATGGCATGTTTCTCTCCCAATGAGATATCTAATCCAATAAGGAGCGTATTCCCTCTCTATTTTAGTTCCTTAAGGGTCTAGGAGCACTTTGTTTACTTACCCTTACCCAAATCCATCCTTAACACATAATTAAAGTCCCCAAGGAGAATTATTTGCCCCTTTATTCATAATTTCTCTCCAAGAAAGCCTCCCCCTCTCAAGAATAAACCCTAACCTCCAACCAAGAACTTTAAATTCAAGATACATTCTCTTCAAGATAAACAAGAATTTAAGTTCCCTAGCTCAAGAATTTTAAGAAAAGCTTTCAAGATCATCTCCAAGGGTTTTAAAGTCAAGCTTTCTACATCAAATCAAGTCTATTAAGGTATGTGGGAGTTAATTCAAGGGTCCCCTTTCACCCATGGATCCTAAAACCCCTTTTTTCAACTAAAGAATGGATTTTTATTCTTATTACGGAATTTTGTACGTTCAAGAAAGATTTAATTTCATCTTGTTTTTAATTCAATTTTGTCCATGTGTGATTTCATGCAAGATTTTGAATTCCTCATGCCATGAATTTGAGCTTTCCATGCTTTATTCAAATGAATTCCATGATAGATCCTAAATTTATGACTTTTACCAACATTCCCATGTTTTAAATTATTGCTTCCCACATGTTTGATGAAATTCCCATATCATGTTTAATTAATTTCAGGATGAACCCCAAGTTATAAATCTAGCCATGTTATCCTATTGTTTTTCCATGTTTAAGATATTCCTATGTTCAAGTTCATGATCCGCATGTGTTTGATTTCAAGTTAAGAGTATATGTCTTTCTCGAGTGGAATGAGCTAATACATATTTTGAATGTCATGATCTTCATACCAAATCCCTAAGCTATGAATTGATTCATGTAACCATGATATTTTTGCATGCTTTCTCATTCCCATGCACAAGTTTATGGTCCCCATGTGTATGATGAAATGCCCAGGTTATGGGTTTTTGAATAATGCATTCTTATTATGGTTTCAAAGTTTTCATGTGTCCCTATTGTTATTGCTATCGAGTCTTGGGGGTTATGAATACCCAAAAACTTAGCCATTTACTTAGTCTCAGTATTTTCAGAATAGTTTCAGATATATTATGAGCAGTATCAGTTCAGACAGTTATTATAGTTAGTTAAACATAGATCAGTTCAGTAATCTGATCAATTCAGTTGGGAGCAGGATTTAGCATCGAGCAAACCCATGGATGAGGGCATTCCTGCCAACATAGGGTTTGATCCTTAGTAGCAATCCCTGAGTTACAGAACTACGTAGCCATCATAGGTTAAGATATCTTTTTATCAGTTTCCTGCCAGTATAAGGTTATTCTTTAGTCTTTTGGGACATCAGTTTAATGGATCCATACAACCATTGTTAGTATCCGTGGAACGGTTCTGACACCCTTCCTATTGGGGTTATAGGTTGTACTCCAAGCAGCTTAGAATGGGGCATGTCAGTTAGATGATACCTCTCACAGTCTCAGTTTAGTATTCAGTATAGTTCTGTTCAAGTTTTCTTGACCATAGCATACAAATATCAGTTATTTAGTTATCAGATTTCCGTGTTTTAGTTTACAGATTATTTCAAAAATATGCTTATCCTTGGTCATGCATTCTCAAATTTTACAATTTTCAATGAATTTATGTTTAGCTATCTCATGTTGTTTAGTAGTCCATATTCATTATTAAATACTCAATATGTATACATTAGTTAACCCTTTTTCTTAGATTTCACTCAATCCATCACCCATGCATCAGCTATTCAGTTAATCAGATCCATTCAGTACATATAGGCTATTTTCAAATATTCACATATTCATGTTTTACTGTATCTAAGCTTCAGTTCTACTTATATTATAAAATAAAAATTTTAAGAAACTAAGTGTAGTGATTCACCAGCTTACCAGATTATGTTTGGTACTCATGTTTTAAGATATTCCAACTTTCAGTCTATTTCAGACTCTTGGTGAGTCTACTTACACCTAGTCATGCATGTTTTAATATTTCTTATGAAACTAGTTTTACTTATTGCATTCACCCCTGCTTACTCAGTACATTCCATAAGTACTAATCCATATATAAGGCTGTGTGGCTATATTGTTTCATAATGTAGGTACCACTTATATCCCGCACATCATGATCAGACATTTGTAGTTTCCAGCCAGCAGGTGATGAGTTCTCTTGTTTCGGGAACTCCAGAGAGTTTTAGTTCATGTACAGTTTATTTATTTTTCATATGTATTGATTAGTGGTAGTTGGAGGCATATCCCAGCTATCTATAGTCATTATAGAAGAGGCTTGATAGATGTCAGTCAGAGTCAGTCATGTAATTTCAGTTCTTTCCTCAATTTTATCAAATTATGAATTGTATCAGTATGATAATTCTTCTAGATTTTGTCAGGATTACATTTTCACACAGCAGAACCAACTACTTAATATATTATAATTCAGTTGCTTAAGAGTATCAACTCATAGGTTAGCTTGGGATCACTTATGATCTAAGTACCGTGTTATGACTAGGCGGTAGTCTCGAGTCGTGACAATAACGAGGTTATATTAAGTGCCATATGTCTAGAACTAGTATACATAGAATACAAGTGTTAAATGACTATCTCGAGTTTAAACAACTTTTTTCAAGGATGCTTAGTCGTATGTGTGTTGTAAGGTATGGGGTGTTACATCATCCCCCCCGAATCATTTGTCCTCGAATGAGAGGTATTTCTCAAACAAGCTTAACTTTGGATACACTCCAAAAGTTTTGCTAGAGAAACTTCATAAATAAGACTATCCAAAATGTGTCAACTGACTTGAAGCACATATAAACAAGTCTTATACGGCGTTTCAGCAAGTAAAGCACATGAAACAATAAAATAATCAGTAAGGCTTCTCTTGTGTATATAATCAAGTAAAACAATTCTGAATATCATACCTTACCTTTCTCTCCCTACTTTTTATACCAGGCTAAGGTCCCACTTAAGATTTGGGAATCACAAGTATGAACTATATATCTAAACATATGACATGTGAGCAACACAATAAGTAATATAATGAGATACAAACCTATATATAAGTGAATTGGCACATGGGACTTATTATTGTTTAAGAAAGACTCATAATATAGAAGCCTCTTACATTTTCTTGGAGAAAATATGAATGCTTAGACTTAATAGGGTCGTCCTATTTCCATGTAGACTTTCAATGCTCTAACTCCTTCATAATACTTAGATGGAGGCTACATCTAAGTACATTATACTTACTAGGTTCCCAACCTTTTCTATCAAATCCTCACTTCATCATGATATGGGGAAACTTTAGCCCAACATTTTTGATACTTAAATCTAAAGGCACGGAGGGTCGTATAATATATGAACAAATAAGTCATGTAAAGTCTATTGAAACATAGACTCTACATAGACTCTACATAGAGGTTATGTTATATATGATTAATTAATGAACCAAAAGGACGTGAATTTAGAATATGAATTGTCTATGAGGCATATTACACATAAGAATTTTAGCTACTGGGTAAGTTTCAACAACTGAGAATACAATATGTGAACTAAGTAGCACATAAGAAAATGAATTATAAACATGTACATGTGGGAAGATGAATTACAAAATTTTGGTACATGATTAAGTGGACTGTAAGAGACATTGAGCTAATGGACTAGATGAGCACATAACATGTGGGCGGAAGGACCTAAAGCTTAAAAGGTTACATATAAAGAAGTGGACTAGACATGTAGTTGACTACATAATAAAAGAAATATGAAATATGAATCACATGGGAAGATGATATCTCATGCATAAGTGGACCGAAATATAAATAAGTGTACTTTATGATATATAGGAAAGTGAGCCTATGATACATGGAATTATCTGTGGGGCATGTCACTTAAAAAAGTAGTCTATGAGGCATGTAACATATGGGAAGATAGTTTATAAAGCACGTGAAATGTAGACAAGTGACTTATGATACGTATTATCCATGAGCAAGTAATTTTTACTTCCTACAATTCGTAAGGTATTAATTTATAATGCATATAAAATATATCTAAGTGATCTATGGCAAGTGACTGATAAAATAGAACATTCTATAAAACATATAGAAATAAGTGAGAGTTTTATGAAGCAAATAACACCTTAATGAAAGTGTTTGGCTATGACATATATAACATCTATGAAATTAATCCACAAAGGGAACATAGCCTACAAATCGATGATCTATATTACATGTAGCATGTATAAATATATAAACAACCAGAACCTTTAAAAACTAGAGACATCCTATAGAACTTCTTTGCCATATCTTAAGTGCAAGCATACTGCCACTAGTCCTAAATTACGAGTGGTGTAGTTCTGGCGTAGTTTTGTTTTTAGCTTCTGAGAATTGTTCTCACAAGTTTTTCAAGCATTAAAATCGGATTGCTTTCTGATTATATCAAAACATTTGGAATAAGAGTATGAGAGCAATAGGGGATCAAGGCTAATGTATGATTCCTATGTTAAAGATCAAATAAGCAAATAAACAAGCGAATCTTGAGGGCATCATAACCAATGATATTTTACCCATTGCCTATTACACGTAATGTTAAGACATATGAACTTATCTTCTAATTTTGTAGCACATAAGAGATAGCCACTTTGGCTTAACAGGTTAGGTTGTCCATGCTAACAAATTTACCATCCAGTAAGATAAGAAGTGAAAGTGTTTCATTCCTTTTCTAGGTAATGGAACCAATATGAACAACTAGTATATAATTAACTATCATCTATAACAACAACAACAGACCCAGGGTATTCCCACAAAGTGGGGTCTGGGAAGGGTAAAATGTACGCAGTCCATACCTCTACCTTAGAGAAAGTAGAGAGGCTGTTTCCGATAGACCACCAACTCAAGATAGAGAATAGTATACAAAGGTTGTAATAAAACATGAGATGGGATGGATAGCATAGCAAAAATAAAAGATAAGAAATAATAACAATTTATGTGAGAGAAATAGAAACTAAGAGAAATACGAACAATACGAAATATGAAAAGAAAATGGATACCCCTGTAGTAGTAACATATACTCACAAACCTAAGAAACCCACCATACCCAAACTCTCGTAAAACCTAGCCACAACCTACTAACTCATACTAGACTTCTACCTTAATCTGCGACCTCCACACCTTCCTGTCTAGGGTCATTTTCTCAGTAAGCTGAAGCAACTCTATGTTATGCCTAATCACCTCCCTTTAGTATTTCTTTGGCCTACCTCTACTCCTCCTGATGCCATCCATAGCTAGCCTCTCAAACCTTCAAACTGGGGCGTCTGTGCCCCTCCTCATCACATTCCCAAACTATTTGAACCTTCCTTCTCGTATCTTGTCCTCTACCGAAGCCACTCCCACCTTCTCCCAAATAATTTTATTCCTAATTGTATCCCCTTTAGTAAGGATACACATCCAATGCAATATTCTTATTTTCACCACCTTCAGTCTTTAAATATTGGAGTTCTTGACTGGCCAATACTTCACTCCATACAACATGGCTAGACGGACTTCCACTCTATAGAATTTGCCATTAAGCTTAAGGGGCACCTTATTATCACACAATACTCCTGAGGCGAGCCTCCACTTTATCCAACCTACTTCAATACATTTAGAGATATCCTCATCAACCTCGTCATTTCCCTAAATCATAGACCCAAGATACTTAAAACTATCCTTCTTACAAACATCCTGAAAGTCCAACCTCACCACTACTCCTCCTGACTCGAGTCATTAAACTTGTATTCCAAATAGTCCATCTTGGACCTACTCAACCTGAACCCCTTAGATTCAAGGGTTTTCCTCCAAACCTCCAATTTCCCATTCATACCCCCTGCGTCTTATCAATCAACACTACATCATCCACAAATAACATACACCACGGCACCTCGCCCTGAATACTCCGCATTAAAACACCTATCACTAATGCAAATAGGAATGGGCTAAGAGTCGATCCTTGATGTAAACTTGTTTCAATTGGAAAATTCCCTAAGTCTCCTCCCGCCATCCTCACCTAAGTCTTTCCTCTATCATAAATGTCCTTAACAGCTCTGATGTATGCCATCGGAACTTATCTCACCTCTAAGTATCTCCAAAGAACCTCCCTAGGGACTTTGTCATACTCCTTCTCCAGATCGATGAACATCATGTGAAAATCCCTTTTTATTTCCCTATATTGCTCCACTAATCTTCTCAACAGGTGGATTTTCTCTGTCGTCGAGCAACCAGGCATAAAATCAAAGTGATTCTCCGAAATAGGCATGACCCTCCTCAATCTCCGCTTAACTACCCTCTCTCAAATCTTAATAGTGTGACTTAACAGCTTAATATCCCTATAGTTGTTACAACTCTGAATGTCACCCTTGTTTTTATATAACAAAATCATCATACTCTATCTTTAAGCTTCAGGCATTTCCGAAGTCTTGAAAATTTCATTGAAGAAATCAGTCAACCACCTTAAGCCTGCCCTACTAGCATACTTTCAAAAGTCTACCAGAATTTTGTCATGCCCCATCTCCCTACCGCTCTGCATCCTACGAATCACCTCTTTGACTTTCTCAACCTTAAAATGTCTACAGCAACTGAAATCACGGCTCTACTTCGAGCGCTCCAACTCTCCTAACACAATGTCTCTGTGTCTCTCCTCGTTTAAAAGTCTATGAAAATACTCCTGCCATCTCTTCTTAATGTGAACATCCTCCACCAAAACTCTACCATCCTCCCCCTTAATGCACTTCACTTGATCAAGGTCATGACCCTTCCTCTCTTAGCCTTAGCAAGCCTATACAACCTTTTTTCTCCCTCTTTCTCCTCTAACCCCGCATACAAGCTCTTAAATGCTTTTTTTTAGCAACCATAACTGCTAACTTAGCCTCTTTCCTTGCAACTTTGTAGACCTCCCTATTCACCCACTTCTCCTATTTATCTTTACTCTAAATCAACTTAATATACGCCTCCTTCTTACTCTCTACTTTCTTCTTAACTTCTTCATTCCACCACCAGTCCCCTTATGTCATCCTGCTTGACCCTTTAAAACACCCAATGCCTCTCTAGCCATCTCCTTGATCCAGCTGGCCACCTTATCCCACATAATATCCACGTCCCCCCTATACTCTCACACCCCTATTCTCACCACCTTCTCCCCTATCTCCAGTGCACTAACTGGCATCAAGCCACCCCACTTAATTTTGGGTCGGCCTTCTCTGACCGTACTCTTCTTGCTCTTTTAGATAAGCAAGTCCATCTCCAGGATCCTGTACTGGGTCGAAAGATGCTCACTCAGAATGACTTTACAATCCTAACACCGAACCCTATCCCCTTTTCTAAGCAGCAGAAAGACAACCTAAGTCTTAGTTGATGTATTTTGAAAGGTAATCAGGTGATCCTCCTTCTTTAAAAAGCTCAAATTCACAACCACTAGCCCAAAGACCCTCACAAAATCCAACAGAGCAACCCCCTCACCATTGCTATGGACGAAACCAACCCTCCATGCACATCATCATAACCTCTAGGTAAAACCCTAATATGCCCATTGAAGTCCCCTACTATGACAATCTTCTCCAATCTAGGCATACTTCTCACCACCTGTCCAAAGCCTCCCAAAAACTTGCTTTTACCTCATCGTCTAAGCCCACCTACGGTGCATAAACACTACACACATGCAATGTAAACCCCCCAATGACCAACTTAATTATCATTAGCTTATCATTGACCCTCTTAACCTCTACCACTTGCCCTCTTAGCTTTTTATCCTCTAAGATTTCCATTCCATTTCGACGCCTTTCACTGCATGAGTACCATAACTTGTACCCATCCATAACTTAGCCTTAGAACCTACCCACTTAGTCTCCTGAACATACACAATATTAATCCTCCTCTTCTTAAGAATCTTCACCAACTCTATGGACTTACTTGAAGGGTCCCTATATTCCAAGACCCTACCCTCAACCTATTTTATCTCGCTTTTCACCTACCTTTTCCACCCCTCACTGGACTAGCTTGAACACCCAAATAGACCCTACACCTATCCCTGCTCTCCCCTTACCCCCTCCCAAAACTGCCCCATACCCCAACCTCTTTGGACATGACCCTACTATATCAACAACCCCTATTGCCACTACCTAATAATCATAACAAAGCCCTAAATAGACCAATAGATAGATTGACAACCAAGGAAAGTAACAATATGAAAATAGTAAGCAAAACAACAGATATACACAAGAATATGCTATCCATCCTAATTAGCTAGAACCAACCAAAACTACCCACCAATAAGT
This sequence comes from Capsicum annuum, assembly GCF_002878395.1. Classification (NCBI taxonomy): domain Eukaryota; kingdom Viridiplantae; phylum Streptophyta; class Magnoliopsida; order Solanales; family Solanaceae; genus Capsicum; species Capsicum annuum. The sequence goes on from NC_061113.1 coordinate 254,731,626, forward strand.
AAGCTAGGCATAACTAGTGAATCGATGCAGACTCGACGTGGTACAACGATCATAGCATTAATCCCTTTGACGCTACACATCGGTATGCACGTTGCTAGGATAGTTTTCAGTCATTAAAAAGCTGTATCCTCAGGGGTATTTGGGTTATTTTCCCATATCTATTAGGCCCAAAAACACAAAATTTAGCCACATTAGAGGCAAAATCCATTAACTATTCTCAAATTTACTCAAGAACAAAAGAACAAAACCCTAGAGCTTCCAATTCAAGGTTCAAGATTCAAGAACTCACCATTAACCTTCATTAATTCAAGTACTCAGGTAGGTGAACTATTTATCCAAGGGTTCCTTCGGCCCTTGGGTTCCAAGAAACTCTTTTAAAACTTCAAGTATATTGATTTCATGATTGGATTTAACTGTATTCATGATTATAATGTTAATTGGGTTTCTCATACATGGTCTATTACAAGTTTTATATGGAATTGATTATCATGTGTATAGTATTATGTTAATTCATGTTGAAGCCATTGAGTTTGTGAATTTGGGAATTGATGTTATGATGCCTATATGTTGTATCATGTGCATATTGGTACTCCTTAAGTGTTTGTTAAAGTGCTCATGTGAACTAAATGGGAAAAAATCATGACATGCTAGTATATGTGTAAACTTATGGCTTACAAATGTTTGATAAAATGTCTCTATGGATGAGTTATGAACAAGTGCACAATGTTATTCTTTTCAAGTTTACTCTATGCTTTAATTTTCATGCTATTGAGTCCTGGGGGTATTCAATACCCGAAAATTTAGTTGTTTACCTAGAGCTATAGTATTTATAGAATAGTCTCTGTAGTGTTACGAATAGTAGTACTTAGTAATCAGTCACAGTCTCAGTTCAGTATTCAGGTCAGAACTCAGTGAACTAATCAGTTAACCAGATTAGTAGGACTCTGTCAGTTAGCGGAACCTAGTGAACTCAGTTCAGTTCAGGTAGACATTATGATCAGTAATAGTTTAGTCAAGCCCAGTATGAGCTAGAAATCAGTTCAGTGTCTATTCAGCTGGGAGTAGGATTCAACACGGAGCGAACCCAGGGATGGGGCCATTTCTGTCAGCATAGGGTTTGACCCTTAGTAGTAATCCCTGTGTTATAGAACTATGTAGCCAGCGTAGGTTGAGATATCTTCCTACTAGACTAGGGTTGATACATCTTATATGAGTTTTCATGCCAGTGAGGGTTAACGAAAGAGCTTCCTGCCAGAGAGGGTTAACTCACAACTTGTCTTTATCCATGGCATGATACAGACACCCTTCCAATTAGGGTTGTAAGATGGACCCTAATCTATTTAGAGAGGGGTATGTTAGTTAGTTGATTACCTCTCACAGTTTTAGTTTCAGTTTTAGTTTCAGTCTCAGTATAGAACTCAGTTTAGTTCTATAGAATTAGGACTATTAGATATAGTCACCCATCTCAATATAGAGCTTAGTTTAATTCTACAGAATTAGGACTATTAGAAGCAGTCACCTAGTTATCAATTAGGACTATTAGAAATAGTCACTCAGTTATCTGTATTATAGTATCAGTAAACTCAGATATAAGTTAACCAGTATTCAGAACACAGTAACTAGTGCTAACATGATCTCAGTTGCAACTTATGTATCCATGCATGTTCTCTTATCAATTATGCTCATATTACTTAGTCAGTTATTGTTCATTCATATGAACCCATGCATATCAGCCTACCTCACTTAGCATACTAGTACATTCAAAGTACTGACGCATACGTTTCTTTTGTGCTATGATGTCTTATATCATAGGTTCAGACACATAGGCTCTTGGGTGCACTTAACATCCCAAAGTATCAGCAGAAGATTTTTTGGTGAGTCCTCATAGTTCGAGGATGATATTATCTTTTAGTATTTTAGTAGTTCAGTTTAGTTCAGTAGTTAAAGTTAGTTGGGTACTTGTCCCATTAAATTCATATTCAGATAGTTAGAGGCTTTCAAACTAGAGTATTTCAGACAGATGTTTCAGTATTCAAATTTTAGTATTTAGTATTTGTTTCAGTTATGAACCTTATGGTAATTTTTAGCCTATTTTCTGCATTTCTTTCAGATATATTGTTATTGTAGTGTTGTTATCATTCTGTGCTCACAACAGGTACTAGTCATGGGTTAGCTAGTGGTCCTTGGGGTCACTAACACCATGTAGCATTCCGGGTATAGACTCGGGGCATTACAAACTTGGTATCAGAGCTTAAGGTTCAACAGAGTCCTAGGAAGTCTAAAAGTCGCATCTAGTAGAGTCTTATGCACTCCACACTTATGGAAAGAAGGCTATTAGATGTCTTAGGAAAAGTTTCTTTTCTTTAAGTATTCATGTTGTGAGAGTGAGCATGAGCTCTAGTTAAACTCTTAGTCTAATCCTTTCCCCTTTTGTTTACAGAACATGTCTCTAAAAAGGACTAATGAAAGAGGAACGGGAGAGTAGCCAACACCTCAGCCCATCCATCCAGATCCTTTGGATGAGCATATCTCCCATACAGAATTTAGAGCATCTTTCACCACCCTATCTTATTCTGTGGTAGCCTAAAATGAACACCTAACTACCATTCCATCCAACCTAGTAGCCAATACTGCTACAGCTAGGATTCAAGACTTCACCCGAATAAACCCTCTCTCTTTTATTGGGTTGAAGTTAGATGAAGATGAGGACCCACAGGAATTTCTTGATCAGGTGTAGAATGTACCGATACTATGGGGTGACTACTAGTGAGAGTGCTGAGTTAGCCGTATAATAGTTACCGGATGTGGCTTACTTGTGGTTCAAATAGTGGAAAGCAGAGAGGGCCACATATGCAGGGCCCATAGAATGGGAGAAGTTTACTATTGCTTTTATGGATAGGTTCTTACCTCTCTATTTGAGAAAAGTGAAGGTCTTAGAGTTTATCAACCTAAAGCAGGGCAACATGACAGTACAAGAGTATTCTCTCAAGTTTATTCAATTATCCAAATACGCTCCTCATTTGGTAGCAGATAGCAGATCTAAGATGAGTAAGTTTGTTTTAGGTGTGTCTAACAGTATGGTCAAGGAGTATAGGACCACAATGCTGATTAAGGAGATGGACATATTTATGCTCATAGTCCACACTTAGTAGATAGAAGAGAATAAGAACAAGGAGAAGGAGAGGGAGAATAAGAGAGCTAGAATAGGTAGCTTTAACTTTACTCAGCCTAAGTCAGAGAGTGGGAATCATTCTTAGTTCTGCAAGAAATCTTCAGTTCCAGCTCTATCCTCAATTAGTGATCTAGTGCCGAAATTCAGAAATAAAAATAGAGATAGGTCATTAGGCCCTAAACCCCAGGGTAGTATTAGCAGTGCCCGAACAAATCCTCTCTACCAGAAGAATGGCAAAAACTGTCCGGGTATCTATAGAGCTGGTAGTGATATATGTTTTAGATGTGGCAAGCTAGGACATAGGGTTAGACAGTGTCCTCAGGTGGGTTCGCAGAGTTAGCATAATCATCCCTTAGCTCAGTTCGTCGCATGAATCAGTAGGGTGCCACTTCCAGTGCCACCAGTGGGAAACACCCAAACCGACTCTATACACTTTAGTCCTGACAAGATCAGGGGAGTTCTCCCAATGTGGTCACTGGTACGTTACAAGTTTATAATTTGCATATTTATGCTTTTCTAGACCCAGGAGCTTTCTTATCCTTTGTACCTCTTTATATAGCTGTTGACTTTGGAGTCAGTCCTAAAATTCTAGTAAATCCTTTCTCAATCTCTACCCTAGTGGGTAAATCTATCATATCCCAATGGGTATACAGGAACTGTCCTATTAGGGTATCTTACAAGGTCGCTTCAGGGGACTTAGTAGAATTAAAGATGACAGATTTTGACATCATTCTTGGCATAAATTGGCTTCATTCATGCTATGCCTCAGTTGATTGTAGAAATAGAATTGTCCAATTTTAGTCTCCAAATTAACCTGTCCTAGAGTGGAGGAGTAGTACTTCAGCACTTAAAGGCCAACCTTTTTCTTACCTAAGGGCGAGAAAAATAATATCTAGTGGGTGTGTCTATCATCCTGTTCAAGTCAAGGATTCTAGTTTCGATACTCCCAGTCTTGAGTCAGTTCTAGTAGCATGTGCATTCCCAGATGTGTTTCCCAAAAATCTTCTTAGAGTTCCTCCTGAGAGGGAAATTGACTTCAGAATAGACTTTCTCCCTGATACTTAACCCATCTTTATCCTGCTATACAAAATGGCTCTAGCAAAACTCAAAGAATTAAAAAATAGTTGAAATATCTCTTAGATAAGGGACTTATCAAATCTAGCATATCCCCTTAGGGTGCACTAGTTCTATCCGTGCATAAGAAAAATGGTTCTTTCAGAATATGTATAGACTACTGTCAGTTGAATAAAGTCACGGTCAAGAACAAGTATCTATTTCCCAGAATTGATGACTTATTTGGCCAACTTCATAGTGCCAGTTACTTTTCTAAGATAGACCTCAGATCAAGCTTTCATCATCTTAGATTCAGAGAATGTGACATTCCAAAAATAGCTTTCAGAACTTGGTATGGTCACTTTGAATTCCTAGTTATGTCATTTGGTCTAACCAATGCCCTAGCAGTTTTCATGGACTTGATGAACCATGTGTTCAAGCAGTACTTGGACATGGTCTTCATAGTCTTCATCGATGACATTCTTGTCTACTCCTGTAGTGAATATGATCATGCAAACCATCTTAGAATAGTGTTACAGACTCTCAAAAACCATTAGTTGTTCGCCAAATTCAATAAGTGTGAATTTTGGCTAAGGTCAGTAACTTTCCTTGGCCATATAGTCTTTGGTAATGGCATTAGAGTGGATCGTCAAAAGACCAAAGCAGTAAGAAACTGGCCCAATCCCATTTCTCTGACAAATATCAAGAGTTTCTTAGGCTTGGCCGGCTATTATTGATAGTTTATTGAGGGATTTTTATCTATTGCATCCCCTATGTCTAGCTTGACTCAGAAGAAAGTCAAATTCCAGTGTTAAGATTCTTGTGAGAAGAGTTTTCAGGATTTAAAGACTCAACTCACTACAACTCTCGTTTTGACTCTACCAGATGGTTAAAATAGGTTTATGGTACATTATGATGCCTCCAGAGTTGGTTTGGGGTGTGTTTTGATGTAGAGTGGTAAGGTCATAGCCTATGCCTCTAGAAAGCTTAATCCCCATGAAAAAAACTACCCTACTCATGATCTTGAGTTAGCAGCTATAGTGATTTCCTTAAAGATTTAGAGGCACTATTTATATGGGGTACATGTTAATATGTTCACAGACTATAAGAGCCTCTAGTATGTGTTCTCTCAGAAAGACCTAAACCTCCATCAGAGAAGGTGGTTGGAGTTGTTGAAAGACTATGACATGAGTGTTCTGTATCATCCAGGCAAGGCCAATGTAGTGGCTGATGCTCTTAGTAGGATGTCTATGGGTAGTGTTGCTCATGTGGAAGATAATAAGAAGAAGTTATTTCAGGAAGTTCATCAGCTTGTCCGACAAGGTGTCCCCTTAGTTGATTTAGCAGAAGGTAGTGTATAGGTGCAAAGTAGTTTAGAATCATCTCTGGTTTCTGAGGTGAAGAAAAAGCAGGACAGAGATCCTTGTCTAGTTAAGTTGAAAGAGTCAGTTAGAGATCAGAAAATAGAGGTTTTCTCCTAAGGGAGAGATGGTGTATTAAATTGCCAGGGTCAGCTATGTGTGCCAGGTGTAGATGACTTGAGGCAGAAGATTCCTGTAGAAGCGCATAATGCATGCTACTCTATTCATCCAGGGGCCACTAAGATATACCAGGACTTGTGGGAAGTCTATTGGTAGAGTGGGATGAAGAGAGATATTGTAGAGGTAGTAACTAAATGCTCAACATGTCAGCAGGTTAAGATTGAACATTAGAAGCCTAGTGGGTCCATGCAGGAGTTCAGTATTCCCACATGGAAATGGAAAGAAGTGAATGTAGACTTTTTGATGAGTTTGCCTTATACTCGTCATCAGCATGATTCTATATGGGTTATCGTAGACAAGATGACCAAGTCAACTTATTTCTTACTAGTCCATACCTCTTATTCAACCGAGGATTATGCCAAGCTCTATGTCAGAGAGTTGTTTGGATTACACAGAGTTCCATTATCTATTATCTCAGATAGAGGTACCTAGTTTACCTCTTATTTTTAGAAAGCCTTCCAAAAGGGTCTTGGTACCCAAGTTCATCTCAGTACAAACTTTTACCCTTAGACAGATGGTCAAGCAGAAAGGACCATTCAGATTTTGGAAGATATGCTAAGAGTGTGTACCATTGACATTAAGGGTAGTTGGGATGACCACTTGCCCTTGATTGAGTTCACATATAACAACATTATCATTCCAGCATTCAGATTGCTCCATTTGAGGTTCTCTATAGGAAGAGATATAGATCTCCTATTAGTTGGTTTGAAGTGGGTGAGGCCACAATGTTAGGTCTTAACCTGGTATTTGATACCTTAGAAAAAGTTTAGTTGATCAGGGAAAGGCTTAAGACAGCTTAGAGCCGATAGAAATTGTATGCTGATGTGCACAAAAAGGATCTCGAGTTTAAGATTGGTGACTATGTGTATTTGAAAATCTCTCCCATTAAAAGAGTTAAGAGGTTTGGCAAGAAGGGGAAGCTCAGTCCCCGATCTGTCGATCCTTACTGAATTCTCAGCCATTTTGGAAAGGTATCTTATGAGCTTGAGTTGCCTTCAGACTTAGCTTTAGTGCACCCAGTGTTTCATGTCTCCTTGCTACATAAAAACATAGGTAACCTAGCAGTTGTAGTCCCTGTAGAGGGTATAGATGTTTAGAAAAACCTCTCTTATGATACAATTTCAGTTGAAATCCTTGATTATCAGATTTGCGGACTGAGGAACAAAGAAGTCCCTCTAGTCAAAGTTCTTTGGCAGAATTAGTTCGTTGAGGGAGTTACTTGGGAAGAAAAAGTAGATATGCGGACCAAGTATTCCCACCTCTTCTACGCAAACTCAGACTCAGCTTAAGGTAATAGTTTTCCTTAAATTTACTCAGTTTTATGTTCAAATGTAGTTACTAACATGGTATCAAGTAACATTGCATACTCAATCATGCATTCATGAATCAATTTAGTTATGTGCTCATGCATCAGATATGCATGTTCAGTATATAAACTTAGCTTATCAGTAATATCAGTTATGAAATCATGCATCAATTATGCATGTTCAGCATGATAATTCAGTATATCAGTACTCTCAGCCACGAAATCATGCTTCAGTTGTGCATGTCCATGATGTACTTTCAGTCTATCAGTTCTCCCATCTTAGTCAGTCTCATTCAAGGATGAATGTTCCAAAGGGGGAGATATTGTAAGATCCCACAAAATCCTAAGCTTAATTCAGTCCTTTATAGCTTTTTAAAGGGTCCCAGCTTTAGAAAATTTTAGCTAAGTATTCATACTTAGAGTTATTTTAGCCTTCATAGTTGGAGGTCTTATTTTATGATCCTTACGAACATTAAATGTAGATCTTCAAGTTGCTTCATGATTAGGAATGTCAGTATTTGTTCTTGAACGAGTTTCAGATTTTTTGAACATCATTTGAAGCATGTTTGGGAATCCAAATAAGTGTATCAATGCGATCTCGATGCGCTGTGTCGCCTATCACGTTGATAAATATTTTTCCCCAGCTCCCAATGTAATTTACAGTGAACCGACGTGGACTCGAGCGGCGCATAGGCCATAGCATCGATCCCTTTGATACAGCGCGTCGGTCTGCGCATTGCTAGGCCAATTTTTAGTCATTAAAAAAACTATTCGGGTCATTTTCCTACATCTATCAATCCCCAAAATAGGAGATTTAGCCACTTTAGAGGAAAAATCTATTCACTACTTTTAAAATTACTCAAGAACAAAACCCTAGGCTTCTAATTCAAGGTTCAAAATTCAAGAACTCACCATCAACCTTCATTAATTCAAGTACTTAGGTATGTGAAGTGTTTATCCAAGGGTTCCTTCTTCCCTTGGAATCTAAGAAACTCTTTTGAAACTTCAAGTAGATTGATTTCATAATTTCTATATTGGATTTAAGTGTATTCATGATTATAATGTTAATTGGGTTTCTAATCCATGGTCTATTACAAGTTTCATATGGAATTGATTATCATGTGTGTAGTATCATTTGAATTTATGTTGAATCCATTGAATTTGTGAATTTGGGAATTGATGTTATGATGCCTATATGTTGTTTAGTATCATGTGCATATTGGTGCTCCTCAAGTGTTTGTTAAAGTGCTCATGTGAACTAAATGGTGAAAAATCATGACATGCTAGTATATGTGTAAATTTATGCCTTAAGTGTTTGATAAAATGTCTCTACGGATGAGTTGTGAACAAGTGCACAGTGTTATGCTTTTCAAGTTTACTCTATGCTTTACTTTTCATGGTATCAAGTCTTAGGGGTATTTAATACCCAAAAATTTTGTTGTTTACCTAGAGCAACAGTAGTTATAGAACAGTATCAATAGTGTTACAAATAGTAGTATTCAGTAATCAGTCATAGTCTCAGTTTAGTATTCAGCTCAGAACTCAATGAACACAATTAGCTAACCAGATTCAGTAGTACTCCGTCAGTTAGCAGAACCCAGTGAACTCAGTTCTGTTCAATTAGACAGTACGATCAGTAACAGTTCGGTCAAGCCTAGTATGGGCTAGAAATTAGTTTAGTGTTTATTCAGTTGGGAGTAGGATTTAGCACCGAGGGAACCCAGGGATGGGGGCATTCCTGTCAGCATAGGGTTTGACCCTTAGTAGCAATCCCTACATTACAGATCTACGTAGCCAGTATGGGTTGAGATATCTTCCTGCTAGACTAGGATTGATACATATCATATGAGGTTTCCTTCCAGTGAGGATTGACGAAAGAGCTTCCTGCCAGAGAGGGTTAACTCACAATTTGTCTTTACCCATAGCATGGTACTGACACCCTTCCAATTGGGGTTATAGGTTGGACCCTAATATATTTAGAGAGGGGCATTTCGATTCGATGATTACCTCCCACATTTTCAGTTTCAGTCTCAGTATAGAATTTAATTCAGTTCTATAGAATCAGGACTATCAGATATAGTCACCTAGCTCAGTATAGAACTCAGTTCAGTTTTACAGAATTAGGACTGTCAGAAATAGTCACCAAGTTATCAATCAGGACTATCAAAAACAATCACTCAGTTATCAGTATTATAGTATCAGTAAACTCAGATATAAGTTAATCAGTATTTAGAACTCAATAACCAGTGCTAACATGATCTCAGTTACAACTTATGTATCCATGCATGTTCTCTCATTCAGTTATGCTCATGTTACTCAGTCAATTATTGTTCATGCATATGAACCCATGCATATCAGCCTACCTCACTTAGCATACTAGTATATTCAAAGTACTCACACATACCTTTCTTTTGCGCTATGATGTCTTATATCATAGGTTCAGATGCACGGGCTCCTGACCGTATTTAATAGCCTGAAGTATCAACACCAAATTTAGTGGTCAGTCCTCATAGTTCGAGGACGAAGTTATATTTCAATATTTTAGTAGTTCAGTTTAGTTCAATAGTTGGAGTTAGTTGGGGACTTGTCCCATCAATTCCATATTCATACAGTTAAAGGCTTTTAGACTAGAGTATTTCAGACATATGTTTCAGTATTCAGTATTTGTTTGGGTTATGAACCTTATGGCAATTTCAGCTAATTTTCTGCATTTCTTTCAGATATATTATCATTCCAGTGTTGTTATCATTTAGTGCTCACAGTAGGTACTAGCTATAGGTTAGCTGGTGGTCCTTCAAGGTTGCTATCACCATGTAGCATCCGAGCTACAGACTCGGGGCGTTACATATAATGAGGGTACAACATGTGTCACCTTTTCTTCTGATGCTCATATTGTCGTATTCCTATACTATTAGGGAACATTCTCCTTTATGTCAATAATCACATACTATCGTACTAGTGATTTACTAACACTGAGCCTTCCCTTACTTTGAATAGTCTAGCATATCATAACTTACAACTAAGACCTTAACATTTTCAACCCAAATCTTAATTCACATTCGCTTTTATAACAAAAATCTAGATCACAAGAGGAAACTAATATACATATACTTTTGCATGAAATAATTGAAAACTTATCCCATGAGTTCTCTAACGACATAAAAGATCATATGTTATAACCTATTTAGAGTTTTCATATGTACATATCTTATAATTTCAACTACTAACATACTCGAGATTATGAATAAGTGCATGGTCTCTATCGACCAACTAATAGTATCTGTAGCCTACCATTTGAGGTTCACCCATCGAATAATACTACTGCCACATCTTTTAACTAATATAAAGCTAGTTCAACTACCTCTATCTCTAATACATGCCTTAAGATTCTATATAAATATTACTAACAAAGTGCTAAAGGTCCCCTTATAGGATCAGATCCTATAACCACTAGAAGAGTTATGTTTGAGGAAATTTTGATCCCATGAATTAGTCACATCCTCCTTAGAGGTTGTACTAGGAAATTTTTTAGCCCATCCTTGTGACTAGGTAACCATTTACTATATAGAACATGAATAATCTTATTATATCCCACTCAGATGAACCAAAATAATGCATGTGGCACAAATACAAATGTAGATTGAAGTAATAAAAAAACCTCAACAAGATTTTCTCGAAATTTTAATAACATGACACCTTTATCTAGAGATTAATCGTAATAGGCATAAGATGAATGACATAGATTATGGCATGAATGGGGATAAATTTATTAACTCAACTCTATCACACGATTTAGATTATGAAAGAAGGCACATTTCCTAAAATTTTTACCAACACCCTAATTATAAATGTGGTGCCCAACATATTCATAAATAAGGCTCTACTAGACACAGCTTTATAGATTCCCTAGGATGAACCACTCTGATACCACTTCTGTCACACTTCCTATCCTATTAAGATGAATAAGCACCCGATGGCCTAAAGGCTTGAGAGAACCAACTTATACCTTGGGATTACCATGAATGTAACTATAATAATCATAAGGATTTAAAAAGTATAGGTAAGACTCCTTGATAAAAGACCAACATAGATAGGCCTATAATACATATACATGACTTGGCTATTGGGGCCTTCATTACTAAGGAATAAGATACCATTGCGCTCTACTTTAACAACAATCTACAAAGCCTATAAGAGATAAAAAACATTAGCTTAGATCGGGATAGGACATCACTTGACACTTAAATATAATGCAATATCAAATACATGCTAAAGAATTGGCAAAGCCTTGAATCAACCTGGAGCACACCAACAACTGTTGAGTATAATGTGCTTGTTTTAGAAAGATCTATTAGTTGGAATACATGTTGCAACATGAAATATAGTGTCCCCCTGGAGGGATGTCAGTACGGAAAAATGTACAAAATATGTAAGGCATAAAGTAACCAAAGTAAAATAAGAACTCAAGTGAAACCAGGTACAACTGTATGAATAATGATAGAAGACCATGTTTAATTATACTTGTAGAATCATCTACATTACATCATTTTCTTTGCTTTACTATTCTTTGCATTACTAACTTTGTAGGATATTACAAATGACCAGCTGATCAGTGGTAAAAGAGGATAACCTATACTAGGCATTATACCCCTGGGATACGTTCCTCAGCAATAAACAAATCTGGATCGACCCATGCTAGGCTTTACTTTCAACCCTGGGATACCATTTGATAATAGAATCGACCCATGCTAGGTGTTACTTCTACCCATGGGATATCACCCATAAATCCATGTATTGGGATCAACCTATGCTAGGTTTTTTCCTCTGAGCTACCACCCACATATAAATATATTTATGTTACTTCATTTCTTTAGTCTTTGAGATTGTTATTTTGGTGGCCACAATATTATTGAGCTTTGGAGCTATGGACCAATAGAAGAAGACAAATTATTGAGATAAAAACAATGATATATAAATAAACGTAACATCAATATAGTAATACTTTGGAACTTATTTGACACCATGAAACTTTCTGTGCATAAAAAACATTCACTAAAGAGCTAAGAAGAGACGTGATAGGAAAAGATATGAAGACATGCAACAAATGAGCTAGTAGGGTGTATAACTAGTGGGCAAGTGACATTACATATCATATATGGGTTGTGGTAGATTCCAGTGATCTTACATAGCATATAGCCATTGTGCCAGATTCAAGTGTAGAAATTTAGATGTTTCAAATGAGGGAATATGTGCATAACAAGTGGAGACATGTAAATCCTCAACTAAAAAGGGTTAGACTATACAATAAATGCTTACTAGGTAATAACAACTAGAAGGGTACGTGAGAATGGTAACTATTGAGGCACGTGGGCATATTCTAATTAGGAATAAATATGTATCCCACATAAGGACATATAAACTATTCATTGAATAGGTAAGGACTCTATAAGGTCACCTTATACCCAAAAATGATGGGAATGATATTCAGAATAAAGAACATGCGTATCCAAAATATCCAGTATGTGACACTCTTAATTTGTTTAATCTTGGATCTTATTGACTCATACAAGAGAAACATGTGACACCTTGACACACTTTTAGACCATGGGAAGTAAATAAAAGGTCGATTAACTATAGTGGGGATTGCACACCATCACAATGTATCTTTTACCACGAAGGATCATCTATAAAGCTCACTTATTAGTAAATGAGTATAAGACATCATGACAAGGAATATGAACTAGAATAGACTTACATACCTTGCTGCACAACTCAAATATTACAACGAATTAGATTTCTTTCCTTTAAGGTGTTAATCTACAATATAAGTACATAATGGAGCTAATATTAGCAGCTAATCATAGTGTAACCCTTGTAAAACAGTATCTAAATACTATGACGGGCAGTAAGAATGTCCAACCCCCAAATACTTGGTGTATCATCATACCCTTAATTTCCACTTTAATCTAACTCCATTGTATCCTAAAATGTCACCAAACTTCGTTACAACAACAACACACCTATAAACTTGAATTCACGACTTCCAATCACCATTCCTTGAGTTCATAACAAAAGCATATCTAAAATTTCTTATTCACAATCATGACCAAGGAGAGATAAGCAGGAGAAGTAACCTTACCTTTGTTGGTGAAAATTATTATACTATCAATCTCTAATCCATCAAAAACACAAGCTTTCCTTCAACTTGAACCAAACAAGAGAAGAAATTTAATAGAAGTTAAATAGGGCAGAACTGCCAAGCTTGAAGAGGGTTGTCCTATACTTTTAACATAAGGAAAATAATTTCATAACCTTCCATATCATAATCAAACTAAAACCATAAACAAATTTACTTGCCTTGAACTTGGAAAGAGAGGAAATCCCAAGAACCTTAATAGGTATTTTGGGACTACTATATGAAGGTTTGATAGAAAGAGAGTAATTAAGGGAAATCTATTTTTTTGGCAAGGGAATAGTAAAAAATGAGCTGATTTAGGACCTTAATAGGACCAGTTGAACCGCCTCTTTTTCTTTGCCCATTTTCAGCCACCTTTTGGTCAAGTAGGTGATGCACTTACTTGGCCATTTTAAGTTGGTCAAATTTCAAAGTAGGTGATACAAATACTTGACCTTAATTTATGTATCTTTATGAGGTTTGACCTTATTGGGCTTAGGAGAAGATTTTGGAGTGTTGGGCTGCCCAGTTTTTTTTTTCATTTTTCTTCACTTAGTCTGGGACAAAATTCTCAAGTAGGTGATGGGTGTACTTTGTCCTATAAACTATTCAAAATAATCTTAGTAGGTGATATACCTACTTAGTTCTTAGGTTGGTCAATATATCAAAGTAGGTGATGCACCTACTTGTCACCTACTAGCTTAATTTAAGTCAAAATACATCTATATCTCAGCTCATTTACTATAACTTCACACTTTTATATAATTGGCCACTTTAAATCTTAAGATAGAATACCATCTTACTACCTTACATTTAAATACTTCTGTCGAGTTAACTTGGTAAAACACATGTTAAAATGTATGGGACATTATAGTAACCTCCAAATCTAGTTAGACGACTACTAATCATTTAAGAAACTCAGTACCTAGCCTATATAACAAGGTTACATTAAGTTCCATATGTCTAGAACTAGTATACATAAAATATAGGTGTTACATAACTATCTCGAGTTTAAACAATTTTTGTCAAGTTTGCTTAGTTGTATGTGTGTTGTAAGGTATGGGGTGCTACATAAGGACAAACTATCATATACTATAAATAATCAAGAGTGAAAGTAAAGTATGATAAGTACCTCAATGATAAACCTAAAAAAGGGAATAAGGACTATATAATACTAGTAAAAGGCAATAAGGTTTTCACAACCCAAGACTATCCCCTAGTCATAACACGGTGCTTAGAACCACAAGTGACCCCAAGCTAACCCATGTACTGGCAGGATACTTGAGAAACTGATTTAAAATATATATAAAAGATAAATTTACTGAGTAGAAGCATAATCTTGAGAAAATCTGAATAAATATGATACTATAAAAGTTTTACAACACGATAAATCTAATAGAGGAACTTGAATTACATATAATGACACTAACTGGCTATCTATGAAGCCTCTACTATACTAACTATAGGTAGTCGGGACATGAAACCCAACTATACCTAATCAACACATCAAAATAATGGACAGAAAATATAGGAACTATAACTTACTCAAGTCCCTAAAATAAGAGAACTCATCACCTGTTGGTTGAATACTGAGAACTGCCTGACCTTGGTGTGTTGGCTATATCTTGTACCTACATTATGAAGGAATATAGCCACAAACTCATATACATGGCCAATACTTTAGAATGTACTGAGTATGTGAGACATGCACTAAATTATTGAAAATACTTAATATATGCTTTAAAGCCAAGGACATAAGCTATTCATTGAAATAAGAATTTAAATAATGGTTGTATGTAAAAACTGTAAGAATTATTAAAATTTCTATGTCATGAGATGAAAACATTTATGTAAGATGGAAAGCAGTAGAAACATAAGTACCATATGCAAATCTTATGTTAAAGCTAAATAGGTCGTAAGACAATGCTGAGGATAATGTATTAATACTGAGCATGAATGTATAAAATGAATGCAAGGAAGAGTAAAACATGTACTGAAATGATCTGAATAACTGATAAACTAAACACTTGGTCATGCAAACTTGATCTGATATAATCTGAATACGGAATGGAAACTGTGGCAGCTATTATGTAACTGACATGCCCTAATTTGAGATGATCGAGGTTCAACCTATAACCCTAGTTGGAAGGGTGTTGGTACCGTGATAGGGGTATAACACGTGACTGATGATGCAAAATCCACAAGGCTGATGTCCTAAGGGAAGAAGGTGTCATTACTCTGAAAGGGGATCACTCATAATCTACGATGGCATCATTGGTCTAGAACTTAGGGATGCTACTAACGAATCATGCCTAACTGATGGGGGAACCATTATACCTACGTTCACTCGATGCTAAGTGTTACTCCTAACTGAATAAAACTAGTAAAAAATAGTCCATGCACTAATAATTAATATACTCAAATATGGTATTATAAAAATAATAGTGTACGTATAATCTGAAGTAATCATGAACATGTTAACTGGTATATTTAACATGATATAATCCTGGTGAGTTCTTATTATAAAATGTTATAAATTTCATGGTATAAAAATAGTATGAATAACTTGAACTCTTGAAAACTGTAGCACACATGATCAACAAGGTATAGGGTGTTCATAACCCACCAAGATTAAAAGATACAATTAATTACGATAATTTTAAAGTAATGATATGATAAGAAATTTCATCATGTAACTAATTATCATGATTAAAGTATAGAAGAATACGTGAAATTATGAGGGAACACTATTTCATGGTTGAATTCAAGAATTACATGGAGGAATCATGGAATATATTCTTTTCATGGAACCTTAGTTTATGGAATTCTTAAAATTCATGAATAAAAATCATAATTTTGGGCATGAGGATGAAAGGAGATCCTCATTGAATACCCACATACCTGATTTTCATGATCTCTAGAAAGGAAACTTTGATTTGGAGCCTTGGGAGGTGAATTCTTTGAAGAAACCCTTGCTTTGGTGTTCTTGAGATTTTGAGAGGAGAGAAATCGTTGATTTGAGTTTATGGAATGAGGTAAAACATGAATTTATCAATTATAGGGTCATTTAGGATGTAAATAACCAAATTACCCTTGAAAAACTGAAGAAAAATGTGGATTTTAGCTTTCCTGAACAAGCTCCATGCCACGTTGCTTATGGTGGAGCATAAGGTCTGTGCCATGCTGATTATCGCAAAGCATAAGGTCCGTGCCACACTTCTTATCACAGAGCATAAAGTCCATTCCACACTACTTGTCGTGGAGCATAATGCTATTGGTTTCTCATGAAAATGCTACAAACTTTTTGGTCGGGTATCGGATTAAGGAAAAATCAGATATGTTAGAAAGAGGACACATTTATGTATAATTTGGTGGGTCTTGAGATAAAAAATTCCATATATTCCAGAAGTTATACACATTCAATTTGACCCATATAGGATCAAATACTAAAATTTTATCAAATTAAAAGCTCTTAACCCCCTTTCACTCTAAGTGTTTCCTACGAACGTTTTTCACCTCATAAGCACTATTCACACTAGGATAATGATCATGAAATATATATTCATAAACAAATAATGGGATTACAGTTTTTACATATAGGAATGACAATTCAAATTCTAGCCTAGAAATATGGGGTGTTACATTATCTCCCACCTGGGAATCATTCATCCTTGAATGATGGGTAGGAACTTATTGAATCTTTAGAAGTATGGAATAAAGTATATGACTTCATATTAGGAATTCTACCTCAACAAAACACATTTAGGAATCTAAAGAAAAGGAATTTCAAGGCATCACTAACTAAATTATGTAAGCACAAATCATGAGACAATGAGACTACGATCATACAAGGGGTATTACATTGTTTGAGCAGGAATACTTGAAAAACTGAGATCATGAACTGAACACTTATGAACTGAATCATGTCTAAATATCCAAATCGGATACATGATGTATAGATTGAACTGAATTCATAATTTGTATGGATGTGAATAAAGTACCTCATGGAATAGCCATATTCATGAAACTTCAGATAGTAAAACTAGATAGAAAGATAGAAAACCATAAGAATTTATCTGTCTGATTGCTAAACTGAATTACTGGCTATATAGATTGACTCATATTAAAAGTTTATACTCAATTGGAGTATTTATTCAGCGCTCTTTCTAAGAAGTTCTAATATCATTAGAGCAAAGAATTTTGGGCATGATCTGAATAAGATATATAAATAAGGAATTTCTACTTGACTACAACTCTATAACGTGGACTATAGGCCTATAAAACATAAGCTAGGATAGAATTAGTATGCCTTAGGCAATGCACCTGCTAACTTTCAGGCTTCACCCCACTTCTCAAATACTCCCTCAACTATGCTTTTTGTGTTAAATACTACCCTTCATTTGACGCCACTTATAATCTTCACATGTGCATTGGTAATTCCACCTACTAAATTTTGAGCTGAACTAAATTCTCTTACCATGTTCAAGCCTACTCAAAGTCACAAGGTACCCCACATAACACCATAATACTAGTCTAAACCACCGATTCATTACCCTATGTGTTTTCATAGCTCTCATTTCAAGAATAATACTCCTTACCACTTCAACAACTAACTTTAATCTCTTACTAGGAATTCTCTTAGGAACAATGCATTCGTCCACTTATATACCAACATGGCATTCAAGCCTATCATTATAACCACATTTGAACATCTAGGCAACCAACCCATCTAGGAATTTTTTCATATTCTCTAATACCTCTATAAATAATAAATTTCTTGAACTAATCTTAAGAAGACACAAATGGAATTCTTAACTAATCATGACATATACCAAAGCTTTGCCTCAATCTTCCTTCATACTTATAACCTTAGATAAAATAGGAATACAACAATCTTTATCTAGCACTGAACGTTTACTCTCTCTGATATAAATAATCATTCATCACTTCTATCATTCCATAAAAAGAGGTCACTGAAAGGTTAGACATGATGGTCTGAAGCATGAAAGAATAATATACATAATTTTGAAACTTAATAGAGGCCTGAGGAATAGAGTATCAAAGGCATGGCTTCATTAAAGAGATCTAAATTGAGGACATACATGCCATACTATAAATTTTCATTGGTCATTAAAGGTTCACCATGAGTTATGGGAACTGAGCATACTGTTAAACTTGAGTACATGAGTCATGAGCTGCATAAACTGAATTTGGAGTTCATAAATTCATGGAATATGATTTGTACTCTTCAGTGAATCGACACTTCTCATACTAGGAACTGGGAGCATACATGATTCTATGAGAAGTACATGAATATGAGGTATGATCATGGAGTTGACTTGTAAGGCTTGAGTAGGTGTCACAATGACTGAAGTATAGAAATTTGCACTGAGATAAGAATGACACTGGCATCACTTCTAGATTCTGAGAACCTTACTTGGTTCCTTGTTCTATTATCTCCCTCTTAAATTTCATCCATCGTTCTAAGTCTGCAGACCCCTTTAATAAACTCTAAAATAAACTGCAATCACTCTAATCTAGAGTTCGAGATATAATAATACACATAATTAAGAAACTTACCTTGAAAGAATATATCTTAAAGTGTAAAACCCACTACTAGGACTTCCTTCTAAGATAGAACTCTTAACTTTCTATAGCCCCAATAGTCATTATATAATAACTCAAACAATTACTAACTTAGAATCTTCAAACTCTTCTTTTTATTAGCTCAATCATCCAAGATTCAAACTTAGATTCTAACACTTAACATGGATGTCCCTAAAATTTTAGTGAGCTATACTAACTTAGTACTACTGGATAGGAATCATGAAACACTAATACACACAACATTTTATGAATATACTCGACCTTATCAAGCTCATCCATCATTGTGGTCACTACCTAACTATATCCCGGCTAAAGCAATAATAT
Source organism: Capsicum annuum (assembly GCF_002878395.1). NCBI lineage: Eukaryota > Viridiplantae > Streptophyta > Magnoliopsida > Solanales > Solanaceae > Capsicum > Capsicum annuum. The sequence goes on from NC_061113.1 coordinate 254,750,804, forward strand.
ACTCTAAGTCTTTCTTAACTGAAATATCTTTCTTAAAGTTCTATTAAACAAACCACACAACACCTTTTTGGCTCCATGGATACACAATCTACTAAATTCAGATAAACACTATCCCTACTTTATTGTTGTTAAAATTTTAGGTTCACACTTTTAACTCTAGATCATATGCTGTCATAGGATTCTGAGAAGGGATCTGAGGGCACGTCTAACTTTGGATCAAAGCAAAATTTTCTTAAATAAGAAGAAACGCTTTCAAACGTTGGAACTTAAAGGCACTGAAAGGATTCTTTTGAGCCCACATGCAATCTCATAACTACCGGTGGGGATTGTCTAAGAAAACTCTATCAATAGAAATTTAAGCTTGATTATTTCTATTACCTAAAGAATAAGGCAGAGTTGGAATGAATGGAGCAATGCAAGAATTTGTATAAATTTCTTAGAGAACATCTCTACCGCACGATCTAAGATATAAAAGAAGGGAAACAATTCTTAAATACCCTATAGCCTCTCCAAGAAAAGTACAAATATTTCTGTATCATTTTATAAGACTCTACTAGACACGACTTTATAGATACCTTAGGACACTTGAACCTTGTGCTATGATAATATGTTTTTTACGACCCGAGACTACCCCCTAGTCATAACACGGTGCTTATTCACAAGTGATCCAAAGCTAACCCATGATATAATACTTGAGCAACTGATTTGAAAGGTATATAAAAGCTAAATTTGTTGAGAAGAAGCATAATCATGAGAAAATATGAATAAATATGATACTGTAAAAGTTTACAATGAGATAAATCTAAAGAAGGACCTAGAATTACATATAATGACTTTGACTGACTATCTATGAAGTCTCTAATATACTGATTATAGGTAGTCGCTACATGACTCGCAAATATCTCTAATCAATACATAAGAATAATGGAAATAAAATATAAGAATTGCAACTGACTTAAGTCTCTGAAATAAGATAACTCATCACCTATTGGCTAAATGCTGAGAATTGTCTAACCTTGATGTGTGGGCTATATATGGTACCTACATTATGAAGAAATATAGCCACAAACGCATATATATGGTAAGTACTTGGGAATGTACTGAGTATGTGAGACATGCACTAAATCATGGAAAATACTTAATATATTCTTTAAAGTTGAGGACATAATCTATTTACTGAAATATGCATTTGAATCATGACTCTATGTAAAAACTATAAGACTTATTAAAATTTCTATATCATGTACTAAAAATATTTATGTGCTTCGGAAAGTGATAGAAATATGAGTACCATATGCAAATCTCAAGTTAAAAGTTGAATCGACTGTAAGATCATACTGAGGATCATGTATGAATACTGAGCATAAATTCTTAAATGTATAAAATAAATGCAAGACCAAGTAAAGCATGTACTGAAATGATATAAATAACTGAATAAGCTGAGTAACTGATAAATTGTACACTTGGTCATACAAACCTGAGCTGATATAATTTGAATACTGAACTAAAATTGTGGGGGCTATCATGTAACCGACATGCCTCAATCTGACCTGATCTTAGTCCAACCTATAACCCCAATTATAAGGGTGTTGGTATCATGCCAGGGGTACTAACACATGGCTAACGATGTGAAATCTATAATGATGATGCCCCAAAGGACGAGGGTGTCATAGCTCTACTGATAGGGGATCCCTCATAATCTATGGTGGCACCGTAGGTCTGAAACTTAAGGATGCTACTAACAACTCATGCCTAACTAATGGGGGATCCACTATCCCTGTGTTAACTTGGTGATAACTGTTACTCCCAACTGAATGACACTAGTATAAACTAGTGCATACACTGATAACTAATATGCTCAAATATGGTATTCTAAAAATTATAGTGCATGTATAATCTTCAGTAATCATGAGTATGTTAATTGATGTATTTATCATGATATAATATTGGTGAGTGCTTATTATAAAATGTTACAAATTTCATTGTATAAACATGGTATGGATAACTTAAAATCTTGAAAACTGTAGCATGCATGATCAACTAGGTATCAGGTGTTCATAACCCACTAGTATTGAAAAATATAATTAAATATGATAATTTGAATGTAATGATAGGATAAGAAATTTCACCAATGTAATGAATTATCATGATTAAAGTACAGAAGAGTACTTGAAATTATGAGGGAACACTTTTTCATGGTTGAATTCAAGAACTACATGGACGAATCGTGGAGTCTATGTTTTTCATGAAACTCTAGTTTATGGAATTTATAAAATTCATGAATAAAAATCATAGTTTTGGGAATAAGGATGAGATGAGATCCTCACTGAATACCCACATACCTAATTTTTATGATTTCTTGAAAGAGAACATGGATTTGAAGCCTTGGGAGGTGAATTCTTGAAAGAAACCATTTCTTTGGTGTTTTAAGAGTTTTACGGGGAGAAAAATTGATGATTTGAGTTAATGGAATGAGGTAAAATGTGAATTTATCAATTATAGGGTCATTTAGGACATAAATGACCAAATTACCATAAAAAAAACTAAAGAGAAATTTGGGTTTTAGCATTCCTGAACAAGGTTTGTGCCATGCTGCTTATCGCGGTGCATAAGGTCCATTCCACGATGCTTATCATAGAGAATAAGGTCTGCACCAATCTGAAATCATGAACCCTCAATGGTTACTCACGAAAATGCTAATAACTTTTTTCTTGGGTATTAGATTAAGGCAAAATTGAATGTGTTGAAAAGAGGACACATTTATCTATAATTTAATAGTATTTTACCTCCAAAATTCTATATATTATACAAGTTATTCATGTTCAAAGTTTACCCTTGTAGGATCAAATACCGAAATTTGGTCGAATCAAAAGCGCTTAACCCCCCTTCACTCTAAGTCTTTCCTATGAATGTTTTTCACTTCATAAGCACTCTTCACACTAGGATAATGGTCATGACACATATATTCATATACAAATCATGGGATTATAGTTCTTACATGTAGGAATGATGATTCAAATTCTAGCTTAAAAATATGGGGTGTTACAAAGGTAATATACAATAAGAACAAATAAAGAAGAGAAGGAGAATATAATGATATTATAAAGGAAACTAAACATGAATGTACTAACCTAAAGGAGCTATCCTTAAATCTCATGGATCATAACTAAATAGGGGCACAACTCTAGCATAATCAGGGTCTCTATCCAAAATAAGGATAATCATAAGGTAGTCTACTAATAACAAAGCTTAACTAATAAAAAGGAAAAAAACTTAGAAGCATACCCATAACCTTGGGTACCAATCCATAACTAGCCTTTCATGAACCATATGATAATACCCAAGAAATAATATAACTAGCTTGCCCAGACAATCAATAACTTAACCACCCCTTATAAGCTTGATAAGTACAATCAATCACTCACAAATAGTAAACATAACCTATACCTATTTAGCCTTCCATAATATTGATGAGTATAAGCACCAATTAACTATACCAGTGATAGGTATATGGATGAATGAAGCTCATGAAATAAACCAGATGATGTAAGATAAACCAAGTACCATCTCCAACATAACTGTATACACCTTCTTCAGGTATGTAGATCGCAAAGATAGGACCTACATCAATCATCCTTCTCTGATATTATGGTTTATTAAATAAAAAAGCTCATAATAAATGTGGGATATCCATATACTGTAATACCATGGGTTTAGAAGATACTGTGCATCATATGATTCACTTCCTTGAGTCATACACACTCCATATGAGTCGTGTAAGGTAAATCATACATAGAGTAGTATGGAGTAGATGAAGTATGTTGTAGATATGAGTTAAACCTATAAGTCGTATGATCATGGTATGGGTCATATGAAGTTAAGTCATAAGTTCAGCAGAATAGGTTCCCTATGTTTATGTCCAAGATACAATTAGTTGTTTCCTAGGTCATAAAAACAAGTAATGAGTGGTATGTTATCACTCGTATGTTGACCAGTGTATACCATCCTTGATTCTTTCAAGCTTATGAGTTGATGGGTCTTGTTGAAACCTCACTATACGAGTCATATCGCTGAGCCATAAAGACTAATGATCAATTTATGTAATGTTTAGTTAAAGGGATTTTTGATCTTTTTCACTTTTACAACTCCAATCCACGACCTATAACCCTTAAAGTGGCATTATTTTCCTCCTCTTTCCAATTAATTAAAAACACTACATCCTTCCATCTTTAAGACATATCAAGATTAGGGTTCCTTTTCCTAAATTTATCTTTCAAGTTCAAGGTTCAAGCTTTCATCACAAGTCAAACAACTTCAGATATGTGGGGTTTATAAAAAAGGTTATTCTTTTATCCTTGTACCCAAACTGCATAGTTTGGAGATTAAATTTACTTATTTTGAATTAGGGTTCATACCCAAATAGCCATAATCTTGAAGTATGATACTACCATGTGATTGAAAGCTTTAAGTACATCAAGGTTTACATATATTCATGTTTTGACTTGTAAGATTTGTATTATGATTTGAATTTTATTATCTTGACTGGATATTTTTGAAAGATTTCAAGGTGATTATTGAGTATGATGTTTTATTATGAAATAAAGCATGAATTCCAAGTCCTAAGTACAAGCATTAAGTTTATAATAAAGTTTAAGCCTTTGAAACTTCATTCGCATACATTATAGCATAATTCAAGAAAGATTGATCTTTTGATATAAAGATAAGATATGAAATCCATAACTATTCATCTTGATTATGATTTAAACAAAAGAGAAGCATAATTAGTTTTCATTCTATAAACCCTTATGCTATTTAAAGGTGGATTTATTTAAGTATGATCATATACGTTTTTTGAGGGTTGTATTTAGCATCGAGAAGGGAATGCGGATGAGCATATCCTAAATTTCTAGAAACTATGAGCCACCGTAGGATAAGCTTTTTCCTAATATGGATGAAATTTATTGATCACTTAAGATAAGGTTCTATTCCAATGGCAATTACAGAATAACTCTCCCTAGCATAGGTATGACATTGGACTCCATGGTAGCTCACGTGGTTTATGTCTATTAGAAAAATCCCCCATAAGGAAGAATGAAAAGTAAAACTTTTAGAAACTAAGTGTCATGGCTCACAAAGTTTATCATTATTCTTTATCATTCATGTTTATGATCTCGTTGTCTTTTGTCTTATTTAGATTCAAGGTGAGTCATTTATGCTTACCATGCATCATTTGAAAGTTTACTTATATATTCAGTTATTGTTTTACTTATACATTCACCCCCACATACTTAGTATATTCTATAGGTAGTGACCCATATATATGTCTATGTGCTACATTATCTTATAATGTAGGTTTGGGTGCTTGTTTACAGTAGCACGATTGACTGCGGGCATCATCACCTATATCTTAACTTTTGGTGAGTTCTTATATTCTGAGGACCCAGTTTATCAGACTTCTGCTCGTTGATGATAATGTTTTAATTATTTGATTTCCATTTATGTTTAGGTCAGTTGGGGTCTGTCCTAGTGGCTCTTTAGACATTAGTAGAGGCTTGTCAGACTTATTATGTTTTTAGTTCAAAGAATGAGTTTAAATATTTCTAAATTAAAGACGTTTATAAAGTTATGAGATCATTTACCTTCAATTTCATATATATATATATATATAAGTCCACTTCTCTTATGAATTTAAAGCTAAATAGATATCATGGGTTAGCTTAGGACTATTCACTGTCTAAAGCACCATTTGATGTTTAGGGGGTACTTTTAGGGTTTAACAAAATTTGTATCAGAGATGAAGGTTTAAAGAGTCCTAGGGAGTTAGACAAGCCCGTCACGTAGAGTCTTGATCATGTATGTGAAGTGCGCCATATTTATGAGTAGACGGCTATGGAATGAGTTAGGAATCATCATTTCTTTCAAGGTTTATCATTCTTATAGTTGTATCTATATTTCTTAACTCATGCTTATACGTGATAGAATATGTCTTCTTACTGAGCTGACATACGTATAAACGATGATCAACCGCCCCTGCACCATGACCTTCTAAATGAGAATGTGTCTTATGATGATTTTGGTTGCCTTTAAAGAGTTGGCCCAAGCTATGAATGCCAATGTCCATGGAAACCAACAACCAATAATACCACTTCAGAAAAATGGTAATTTAGCTATAGCCTGAATTCATGACTTTATGAGGATTAATCCACCTGAGTTCCATAGGTCAAAGATGGATGAGGATCCTTAACTCTTTATTGATGAGGTGAGAAAGATTTATTAGCTTAAGCATATCATTGAAGATAAGTATGCCTCTTATAGGCTTAAGGATGTGACTTATGATTGGGTTGTAATATGAAAAAAAGGTAGGGGTTAGAATGCAGCTTCTATGAGTTGGTATTTATTTTAGAATTCTTTTTTAGATAGGTTATTTTTGTATAAGATGAGGGAGGCTAGGGTGGAGGAGTTCATGAACCTAAAGCAAGGCTCTATAACAAGGAAGAAGTACTGCCTTAAGTTCACTCAGTAGTCTAAGTATGCTCCCGAGTTGCTATCTTACTCTAGAGCTCGTATGAGTAAGTTTATTACTAGGATGTATGATTTGGTAGTCAAGGAATGTAAGAATGCCATGTTGATTAGGGATATGGATATTGCTCTGCTGATGACTCATTCTTAACAGATTGAGATAGAAAAGTTAAAGGAAAGAGAGAAGAGAAAATAGAGGTCTAGGACTGGATAGTTTAAGTATAGTTTGCTAAGGTCTGGAGAGGGAAGCCGTTCATAGTTTTAGCGTCATACATCAGTGCCTGTGCTATCTTCAGATAGTATCCCTACACCTAGAACCATGCAGGGGCAGTGGGGCAGGACTTCAAATTCCAAGTCTCAGCACAGTGTTGTCAGGAGGCCTAGTTACCTGACATGTGCAAAATATGGATAAACCCATCCTAATAAGTGTTTGATGGGCAAAGTGCATTTTTGTGATTGTGGAAAGCTGGTCCACAGGATCAAAGAGTGTCCATATGCTAAGTAGGGACATCCGTCCTCAAACTCAGGCTACTAATGCACCAACTCAGACAAGTTATCCAGTTCCTCCATAGGGTGCATTGTCCAGTAGTATTGGCATCAACCCCAGAATTTATTCTATGCTTTATTATCACATCAGGAGTAAGAGAGTTCACCAGATATTGTCACTGGTATGCTTTGTGTCTTTCACCTTGATGTATATATGCTGCTAGGCCCGGGATCAAATTTTTCTTTTGTAACTCTATTGGTTGTTGTAAACTTTGGGGTAGGTCCTGAAGTTCTCTCCCAGCCTTTCGCAGTTTCTACCCAGTAGGTGAGTCAGTTGTTGTTAGATGGGTCTATAGGGAATATCCTATAACCTTCCTCCATAAAGTCTAACTAACAGACCTAATAGAGTTAGAGATGGTAGACTTCGATGTCATTCGGGACATGGATTAGCTCCATGCATGTTATACATCAATAGATTGTTACACCCATGTGGTAAAATTTTAATTTTTTGATGAGGCAGTTTTTCAGTGGGAGGGTAGTTCTGTGTCTCTGAAAGGTTGTTTCATCTCTTATCTTAAATATAGAAAGTTAATATCAAAAGTATGTATCTACCATTTAGTTTGAGTCAAATATACTAAGTCTGAAGTCCCGACAGTTCAATCAGTGTGGGTAGTAAATGAGTTCCCAAAGATTTTCCCCAATGATTTGCCAGGGGTACCTCCAGATGGAGAAACAGAATTCGATTTTGATCTTTTTTTGGATACTCAGTGCATTTCTATCCCTCCATATTGTATGGCTCCATCAGATCTTAAAGAGTAGCTTAAGGACCTCTTAGATAAAGGTTTCATCAGACTTAGTGTTTCTCCGTGAGGTGCTCTAGTTGTTTTCATGCACAATAAAGATGGTATTCTCAGAATGTGTATAGATTATAGACAGCTAAACAAGCTTACCATCAAGAAAAAGCATCCCATTCCTAGAATCGATGATTTATTTGATCAACTTTAGAGTGCCTAGTGGTTCTTTAAGATTAGCCTTAGGTCGGGATACCGCTAGTTGAAAGTCAGGGAGCAAGACATTCTAAAAACAACTTTTCAAACAAGGTACAGTCATTTTGAGTTTCTGGTTATGTTGTTTGGACTAACTAATGCCCTATAGCCTTTATGGATTTGATGAATATGAAATTTAATTAGTACTTGGATATGTTTGTCATTATCCTTATAGATGGCACCTAGGCTATTTGCGAGTGATGCTGTAGACACTCAAGGACTGTCAACTATATGCAAAGTTTGGTAAATGTGAATTTTGGTTGGAATCTGTTACCTTCTTGGGACATGTCATTTCAGGGGTTGGTATTCATATAGATCCTCAAAATACTAATACAGTGAAGCACTACACTAGACCCATCACTCTATTTGATATCAAAAGCTTTTTGGGTTTAGCTAGGTATTATAAACATTTGTTAATGGGTTCTTCTCCATAGATTCACCATTGACCAAGCTGACCCAAAAAAGTAAAGTTCATATGGTTGAATAAATGTGAGAAGAGTTTCCAAGAGTTGAGGGATAAATTGACATTGACGCCAGTATTAGCAATTCCAAAAGGGTTAGAAGGATATGTATTATATTACGATGCCTCTAGTGTTGGGTTATGTTGCGTATTGATGTAAAATGGAAGAGTGATAGCGTATGCCTCTAGGAAACATAAGGATCACGAAAAGAATTATCCAACTCACGAATTGGAGTTAGCTGCTGTGGTTTTTACCTTAAAAATTTGGAGGCACTACCTTTATAGTGTGCACGGTGACGTTTTCACTGACCATAAAAGTGTTCAATATGTATTTTCTCAAAGGCAGATGAATCTTCATCATACAAGGTGGTTGGATTTGTTGAAAAATTATGACGTGACTGTGTTTTATCATTTGGGTAAGGCAGACATGGCAGCAGACGCATTAAGTAGGTTTTCTATGGGTAGTGTGTCTTATGTTAAAAAGGAGAAATGATAGTTGGCTAAAGAAGTGCATAGGTTATCTCGTTTGGGAGTATGTTTACTCAATGCTGATGATGGGGGAGTAATAGTTCAGAATAGTTTGGAATCATCTTTGGTAGTGGAAGTGAAATAGAAACAGCGAAATGATCCCATACTTAACCAAATATTAGAAACAGTCTAGTAGCAAAAGGTTGAGGTTTTCTTCCAAGGGGGAGATGCTGTACTTCGCTGTCAAGGTAGAGTTTGTGTTCCAAATGTAGATGGGTTTGAAATTCAAGAGGGGGTGAATTGAAATTTTCTTCTGTGAGTCGACTAGTGACTCTTCACAGTCGACTTGCTTCCAGATTAGAACACTTCACACATAGATTAAATTCAAAAAAGTTAGTCAAAAGACTAACAAAAGTTAAAGTAATAACATGAAAATTTATCCTGGTTCGACACACAAATTTAGTGCCTACATCCATTCCCCTTGGGTTTCAAGTTTCCTTAGATCGTTGAATTTTTGGCTTGACTACAGTGATAGGAAACAAATTCTAAAGACTTATTTTGCTCTTTAGATCTTGTGACACAACTTCAGTTGATGTTTCAAAGTTGACTCGATCCTACTCTAGATATAACTATTGTAAACTAAAGTTACAAAGCTTTGTACGACTAAGAATGAGTCACTTTGAATTTTTTTTCTTAAAGTTACATGAGTAGTGTCTGTCTTCGGTCTTCTTCTTTTATACCCTTCAACTGCTACTATGCATAATAAAACCTAAGAAATTTTTTCTCAATAAAATATTTAAATTAATTCTTTGATTGAAGAATGTAGCCATGTGATATGTCCAAGTCAGATATGTCCATATATGGCTTTGGATCATATCCATATCAGAAATGTCCATGATCTATTTTTCTTTCTGGTTTTGTAGATATTAATTTCTTTCAAATTCTTCTTGTGATCTTCTCTTCTTGATTGATTTGGCCTATCGTGAATCTAGGATTGTTGATCCTTCTTCTATTTCTATGATGTTTGATTGATCTGCTTGCCATGCTGTGATCCTCCATATCTTTGGAAAGATATTCTTTTATCTTGATTCAATTTTTGTACTATGATTCTTCTTCCATTTTTTCTCTTGTGATTGATTTTACTTGGATATCGCGGATGTCTTTCTATTTTTAGAATCAACTTCTTTTGTCCTTCCAATATTGGCAGTTTTAGTATTGTGTCTACAAAGAAATTTTTCATTATTAAATGTAGACTTAGAGGGCTAACAATCTCCCCCTTTTGATAATGACAACAAGAGCAACCATCAGTTGAATTCCCTGTTTGTCAGCTTGCTCCCCCTAGCTTGATATGTAAACTTGCTTTTCTTTGCTCCCTCTAACTGATGGGATATTCTGATGTTGTGTCTTATCTCCCCCTTTGACATAATCAAAAAGAAAAAAATGCATAGGTAGTATGTAGACAGAGAAATGAAAAAATATGCAAGCAAAACTTAGATGGATGCATAATTTTGCTTAAAAGGTTTAAAGATCATTAATGCTAAGAATGCCAAGTTTTCTTCGAAGGAAGCAAAATCTTTCTTCTAGTAGGGGTTTTGTAAAAAAATCTACTAGTTGATTTTCAAAGTCAAAAATTGCAGAGAAAAATCACCGTTCTCTACATGGTCTAAAAAAATGATGTTTCATATCAATATGTTTAGCCCTAGAGTGATGCATAGTATACTTAGATTGGCTAATGGCACTAGTTTTATTGCACATAATAGGAATAGATTCAAAGGATAAGTCAAAGTCAAGAAGCTGATGCATAATCAACAAGATTTGGGTACCACAACTTCCAACAACTATGTATTTGGCTTTAGTAGTTGAAAAAGCAATGAAAGATTGTTTCTTGCTATGCCATGAGATAAGAGCATTACCAAGAATTTGACATGTTATACTGGTGCTCTTCCTGTCACTTTTCTCTCCTAAAAAATCAGCGTTTGAGTAACTGATTAAATCAAAGTGTGAGGAGAAGGGATACTATAGATCAAGGTCTTGAGTTTCTATCAAATATCGGATGACTCATTTGATGGTAGTGAGATGAGACTCCTTAGGAATCAATTGAAATCTGGCACATTTACACATACTGAACATAATATCTAGTTGACTTGTAGTCAAGTAGAGTATCGATACGATCATCCTCCAATACATCTTTTCATCAATATCTTTTCCAGCTGTGTCTGAATCAATGCTTGTGGATAGGCTCATGGGTGTTCCATAAGCCTTTCCTTTTTCTATGCCAAACTTTTTTATGAGTTCTTTGGTATATTTGGCCTGACTGATGACGGTTCCCTTGGGAGTTTATTTGATTTGTAATCCCAGAAAGAATGTGAGCTCCCCAATAAGACCCACTTCAAATTCTCCTTTGATCAAATTAGCAAAATTTTTGCACATTGAGATGTTAGAACTACCAAAAATGATATTATCAACGTAAATTTGCACACTGAGAAGATTTGAATCAAGCTTTTGAATGAACAAAGTTGTGTCAATTTTACTTCTTTGAAAATTATTTCTTAGTAGAAAAGTACGCAGTCACTCATGCCAAGCTTTTGGAGCTTGTTTGAGACCGTAGAGTGCTTTTGATAACTTGGAAACATGACTTGGAAATGGAGGGTCTTCAAATCCAGGGGGTTGTTTTACAAAGACTTCCTCATGCATAAAGCCATTTAAGAAAGCACTTTTTACATCTAATTGATATAACTTAAAACATTTAAATGCGACAAAGGATAATAAAATTCGTATGGACTCTAACCTTGCCACGGGGACAAAGGTTTCATCATAATCAATACCTTACTGCTGAGAATAACCTTGAGCTATGAGCTTTGCTTTATTTCTAATGAATTTACCTTCTTCATTCACCTTATATTTGAAGACACATCTGGTTCCGATTACTAAGCAGTTTCTTGGTCTTTCAACTAGAGTCCAAACTTGATTTAGTTCAAATTATTCCATTTCTTCCTTCATAGCTTCAACCTATGATTCATCATTGAGATCTTTATCAGTCTTCTTTGATTCAATTTGGGACACAAGGGGAACAAATTCTTGTCTTCTTAATGACGCTCTGGTTTGCACTCTGTCTTTTGGATTTTTGATGATAAGCTCATGTGGATGGGTTTTATCATACTTCCATTCTTTTGGAATATTTGGTTTTACTATTTTTGCTGTGGGAGTCGACTCTATCGAGGGAGGAGTCGACTTGTCTTGTGAAGGTTCTGGAGTAGTGCTGTGATTTTCTCTAGTATGTATATTACTCACCTATTCTTTTTCAAAGCTTATACTGGTTAGAAAGTTGTTAGATTCATCAAAGAAAATGTGCATAGATTCCCCAACACATAGAGTTATTTTATTAAAAGCCCTCTAAGCACGAGTAGTAGGAGAGTACCCAAGGAAAATACCTTTGTCACTTCGTGGATCATATTTTCCTAGGGTATTCATATCATTGTTATGAATAAAACACTTGCAGCTAAAGGGGTAAAATACCCGATGTTAGGTTTCTTTCGTCTCCTGAGTTCATAAGGTGTTTTCTTCAAAATAGATCTGATTAGACACTTGTTAATTACATGATATACTGTACTAATTGCTTCTGCCCAAAAGTGATCTAGGAGATTATGTTCTAATAGCATTGTCCTTACAGTTTCCTAGAGGGACCGATTCTCTCGCTCTACTACACCATTTTTTTGAGGAGACTACGGTGAAGAGAAGTTCTAAGAGTATCCATTCAAAGCGCAATATTCCTCAAATGCCTTATTTTCAAATTCTCCTCCATGATCATTGTGAACATAGGTGATGAGGTGTCCAACTTCTATCTATACTTTTCTATACAAAAATCTTAAAGTTTGTTAAAGCTTCATGTTTATGTGCCAGAAACATAACCCAAGTAAATCGTGAGTAATCATCAACTATGACAAAAATGTATCTTTTTCCACCAATGCTTGCGGTCTTAGTGGGACCAAACAGATCTATGTGTATTATTTGGAGAGGCATGGTAGTAGAAATAATGTCTTTGACTTTAAAAGGTGTTCGATTCTATTTATCCAATTGGCAGGCATCACAGATGTGATCCTTTACAAACTTGAGCTTTAGCAGACCTTTCACCAAATCAAGTCTAGACAATTTCTCGATAATGTAAATACTAGTATGCCCAAGCTTCCCATTCCACAACTAAGTTTTATTGGCTTGCATAGTGAGGCAGGTTAAGGTAGCAATATTAGGAATATTTAAAACATGGATGTTATCAATTCGTTCATCGATATGAAAGATATTTCTTTTATCGTATTTGGTAGAGCAGTTTTTAGCTTTGAAGAAGACTCCAAATCCAGTGTCACATAGTTAACTGATGCTAAGTATGTTGTGTTTGAGACCATCTACTAGGTATACTTTGGTGAATTCACTTGATGAGCTAAGTCTCACTGAGCCGACTTCATTGACGTAGCCTCTGGCATTATCACCAAATCTAACCGATCCCCCATCCATTTTATTTAGGGAGAAAAATTTCTCTTTCTTTTCGATCATATGTATGGAACATCTGCTGTCAATGACCCACATTCCCTTTCTATCACTCTTATGGACCGATTCCTGCAAAATATGAAAATTAATTTTGTTTAGGTACCCAAGTGGTCTTGGGTCCTTGTGGGTTAGATGTACTTTCTTTGGCCTTCCAAACCTATATACTTTTAGGCTTATGCTAGCAACTATAGGATTTGTGCTCTCTCTGTCCATAAGTAAACCAAATAGGTCCTCGAGAATAAAAAAGGGTCCTAGCCAATTTAAACGACCTTGAGAAGGAACTCGGATTCCTTTTGAAGGAGTTTATTCCTACGAAATTGTGGCTTGAGTATTTTTTAAGATTGTTCAATTTTATTGTTGCATTACCAAGATCTTCATGAAGTAAGTCAATTTTAACTTTACATGATTCAATCTCTGTTTGTCAGTTTCATCGTTCCTCTACGAGTCTTTGTTTAAATCGAGCTTCACAACTTTTTTTATTGAGCGAGCTTATTATATTCATCTATAATTTTTTGAATTTTAGCGGTTTACATATCCAGATTGCACTGAAGAGTGTTCCAGTTATGACAGTCTTGTGATCTTACCTCACTAGGTTCACCTGTTGCCATAAAGCATATATTGGTAGCCTCAATTTCTTCTTCAATTTTATCTTCATTGCTCTAGGCTCCAAAATTTTATTTTTTTCTAGATGATCTTCATCTCAATTCTAGATAATTTTGTTTGAAGTGTCCTTGCCTTCCATAGTAGTAATAGAGATCATCGTTTTTGGTGGAGTCATTGTTTTTGCCTCCTTGGGATCTTTATTGTCTCTATCTCATGATCTATTTTACCCATGGTTGATGAGGGCCATTCCTTTTCTATTAGCATATTCCAGAATGTCTTCTTCTCTGGTTGGAGCAGCATTGAAGGCTACTATTTTTCTTTTTTCTCCTTTGTGAAACCTGTTGATATAATTTTTCTCATATGCGATAAAGTTACCTCACAATTCATTATATGTTATGTTTTGGAGATCTTCATCTACCAGAATGACAACCTTAGTTTCCCAAGTCTTTGGGTGGCTACAGACTAACTTATGGAATTGCAGGCTATGTGAATAGATCATCCCCAGAGATTTCAGTTCGCACACAGTTTTAATAAATCTAGCGAACTTTGTTTTGATGTCCTCATTTTCTTCCATTTTAAATGTAATGCCTCAGGAATACACCCTAGATGACACACGGTACTTATAGCTCCAAAGGCCCACAAGCTAATCCATACTGGTACCTACTGTGAGAACTGAATAAAATAACAAAGAACATATGTGGAATTTAACTTGAAATGCCATAAGGTTTTAAAATATTAAAACAATCTTTGAGATAATGAGCCTGAAAACAACTATTTGAAAACAATATTGAAAAGACTGCCAATAACAACTTATAACTGATAAACTATCTAAAAGTTTCTGAAAACCTCTAACTAAGCGACTATGGAGTTGTTGGGACAAGTCCCAACTGACCCCGGCTAATTGCTAAATTGAAATACTAAAATAAACATAATCGGTCCTCAAAATATGAGGACTCACCACTGCTGCTGCTGCTGATGCGTTGGAATGTCTAAGTAAGGTCGGGAACTAATTGAATGAACCTATGAAAAGAGACATCATAGCGTAATAAAAGAGTATGCGGTTAGTACTTTTAATGTACTGGTATGCTAAATGAGGTAAAACTAAAATACAAGGGCTCATATGCATAAAATGATAACTGACTAAATAGCTTAAGTCAATTGTATGAGAATGCATGCGAAACTAGAAATACTGAAGATGCAAGACCAAGTGTATATTATTATAAAACCATGAGATCCCATCCTGAGATGTCACACAGTGCTTATGACCCCGAAGGACCACAAGCTAACCCTTTACTGATATTTATACCTGTACACTGCATAATATCTGAAATAAATGTGGAAACTAGTCACAAGGTCCAACATGTCTATGAATACTCATAATACAGAAAACTAAATACTAATACATCCATCTAAAAAACCTCTAAACTGTCTGAACTGTGGAGTTGATGGGATAGGTCCCCAACTAACTCCATCAACTGAAAGTAAACAAAGACTGAAGAAATAATAGTAAACTGAAATTCATCCTCGAAAGAAGAGGACTCACTGCTATTGCTGCTGACTGGAACTGAACTGCTGAGGATACTCTGGATCCTATGCCTCTAAGCCTATGGTGTCAAATAAAACACCATAGCGCAAATGCGTCAGTACATGAATGTACCGAGTATGTAGACGAGGTAGGCTAATGCAAGGGCTCATGCATGCACAATATCTAAACTGAATAATCATGAAGATGCTGCATGAGAACACATATATTAATGCACAGACCATGAACACAATCACCGCAACTCTAAATACTAAAACTCGGATACCACTTTACTGCAGATTGAACTCACTACTGACACTGAGATACTGAATCACTGACTCATCTGATACTGATAACTGAGGATCTGGATGTACTTACATCAAGGACTGAACTCTGAGCTTACTGCTTTCGACTGACAGAATTAGAGATCAACTTTTCTAACAGATTATTCTGGAAGCGATTATAAATGATATGTACAAATCTGACAACAAGAATACTCAACAAAATCTAAGATGGAGATCAAGCCTACCTGACGGGAGATCTCTAGATATATAATAAGAATACTCAACATGGTCTGAGACTGAGATCAAGCCTCTCTGATGGGAAATCTCTAGATATGATAATAAGTATCTGTATATGAGACCAAGCCCATCTAATAGGATAGTCCATAAATCAATAGAACTATCTGAGTTCCTCACTGAGATAGATGACTGTACTACACAGTCCTAATTTTTGAAGATTGATACTGAAACTACAACTGTAGGAAGTAGTTACTTAACCGATATGCCCCAACCTACCACAGGTGGGGTCCAACTTATAACCCAGTTGGAAGGTGTCAATACCGTGCGATGGGTAAAGACCTCTCTGGTCAAGCCTCTTAGACGGTGACAACCTCTACTGATGGGGAATCCTATATCCTACGCTGGCTAAGTAGTTTTGGAGTTCAGGGATTGCTCCTAACAACTCGGCCTCTCTGACGGGGAGCCGCCATCCCTTCCCTTGCTCGATGCTAGTTTCTAATCCCAACTGAAATCTTAACTGAACACAACTGAACTGAATCTGATACTGATCATGTTTCTCAAAAAATCTGACTGAGTTACGCTGAGACTACTTAGTTCCATATCTTATAGAAAAGGTATCGAATCATGGTATCTGACTGACGATAAAAAGCTTGAATAGATTACTCGAATCGATTTTGATATTAGAATTAGATCACTTGAATACTATTAGATCTGAGCTGATTATAGAACTAAGGCTAGATTACTAGTGAAACAGAGATTACAGAGATAACTGAGATTACTGAGCTTTCTTAAGTTCCACACTTGTTTGAGGTTACAGAGTTCTATAGTTCACTGAGTTCTAAGAATCGTGGCTCGACTGGAATTATCGATAAATAGACATGGGCTCTAGACAACAGCTCTATTATCAAGTATAAATACCCCCGGGACTCGATAACATAAAAGTAAAGCATAATCATTTTTAACTAGTCATCACCACAATCATTCATTCATCATCACAAGCACTCGTTCATCATCACAAGCATTCATTTATCATCACAATCAGTAAAGCATCTCACAATTATTAAGACATCACCTGAAGCATTTAAGGATCACAAACATCTATTCATCATCACAATCGCCAAGGGGTCACTTTAAGCATCTCTGAATCACAATCATATAATAACATAGGGGAAATATGCTACTAGATTGTACTCCATTCAACAAGGTTTTACCTTAACTTTTTCATACCTAAATCAGTCTTGACATGTGTTTGGATATCACATGGCTTGGGAAAACTTCATACTATCATGTCATAACGTACTTGCTAACCACTTGGCATGTATTAAAAACTTAGCATATATCAAGACCACATAATTGGGGAATTTACTACTATCACATCTCCACTTATTCACTAAGGTCCTTTAACAAACACTAGACATGCATGGGTTCACACTTATTTGGGGATTTCCTACTACCATGGAATAATTCATTCACTTAGGCATTTTATCAAACACTAGGCATGCATAAACTAACTCACAATTTAGGATTTCATCTTCAAACTTCTACAATGGCCCTTATACTTCACCTAATCTCTTTATCAAACCTAGGGGGAACAGACTTCACTTATTCAACCATTTCTACACTCATTTGACATGAACATATCACATATCACATACAAAGCAACATAAGGAAGATTCAGCACAAATATCACATGGATTCCACCTACTAGGGTTAAGGCTCATGAATATTGTAAACAAACATGAATCAAAACTCAACAACACATGTAACATCAATTTCAACTCATACAAATTATTAACAACTCATAAACATAAAAATCTTTGAGTTTTAAAAAGGGTTCTTGAGCTTCTTGGATGCAAGGGACCCAAGAATCAACATCTACAAACCTTAACCTTCGAAATTAGATGGATTCTAATGCTTGAGACTCTATCTGCACTTGTAATAAATAATTCTCGAAGCCCAAACTATGAGGAACTTAATTCTTAAAGAAATCTTAAGGAATTTATGGATGATTTTTGGAAGATTAGGGTTCTTGAATTGAAACCTATTTATATCTTCTTAAAATAATTGAGAGAGAAGATGGAGAAATTAGGGTTTGAATATGGTTTCTCATATATATAGAGACCTCCAAAAGGTGGAAAATGACCAAAATACCCTTGTAAAAACATCCTTAAATTGCTGGAAAAATATTGCTGAAGACATCCATGACAAGCCATCAAGTTGGTGATAGGCCGTCATGAATTGTCGTAAAAAAAAGGTGAAATTTTGAGTTTTTCGTTAAGGTTGACGACATTGGTGATAGGCCATCACGGACATGACGATTTGTCACAAAATGTCATCACCAGGGTCAGAAATCTGCCCAGGTCTGAAGACATTTGTGATAGGCCATCATGCTGGAGTAAAACTCGCGTAACTCTTTGATCCAATATCGGTTTTTGAGAAAATTGGTATCATTGGAAAGATAATTCAAATAACTTTTATTTGATATATATAGTAGGTCCTCTAATTCGATATACATAAAGAGTTATGGTCGATTAAAGTTGACCAAAGTTTTGAAGCTCACTAAAACTTGAATGATAGGAAAGCTTTCAACTCATCCTTGAGTTAGGGGACCTCTATAATCTTAATTCATGCTCAAATAGATTCCCACATGGTTCAAAGTATTTCATACTTGGGAAGATATTTCTGAAACATTTAGACTTGGATTTTTTTCGCTTTACCAAATACGCTTTAAGGGTCAGACTGGAAGAGGATTTTGCGGGGCATTACAATCGTATATCTGAAATAGTCTAAATCTATGGTACTGAAATTTATAACTAATTAACTGATAATTGAAAACTATGGTCAAGCAAAATTGATTTGAACGTTGTACTGAGTATTGTAGATTAGACTATGGGAGGTATCATCTAACCGACATGCCCTAAATAAGATAATTGGGGTCCAACCTATAACCCTATTTGGAAGGGTGTCAATACCGTACCACGGGTACTAACAATGGCTGTTGGATCCACTAAACTGGTGTCCTAAAGGACTAAGGAGTAACCCTATACTAGTAGGAAACTCATAAGATATGTATCAACCCTAAACTGGCAGGAAGACATCTCAAACCTACACTGGCTATGTAGTTCTGTACACAGGGATAGCTACTAAGGGTCAAACCCTATGCTGGCCGGAATGACTCTATCCCTGGGTTCGCTCAGTGTTGAATCCTACTCCTAACTGAACTGACTCGGATTACTAAACTAATCTAAGTTTACTGATTATAATAACTAACTGAACTGATACTACTCATAGCATACCTAAGACTATTTTGAAAATTCTGAGACTAAGAAACAA
Organism: Capsicum annuum; assembly: GCF_002878395.1. NCBI lineage: Eukaryota > Viridiplantae > Streptophyta > Magnoliopsida > Solanales > Solanaceae > Capsicum > Capsicum annuum. The sequence goes on from NC_061113.1 coordinate 254,770,304, forward strand.
GCTAAGTTTTTGGGTATTCATAACCCCCAGGACTCTATAGCAACAATAATTGGACCACATGTTACCATAAAAGGAAGTCATTATACAATATTCAACACTTAGGCATTTCATTAAACACATAGGGACCATATATTTGTGCACAAGGATGAGAAAGCATGCAGAAATATCATGCGGAAATATCATGGCTATACTATTCAATTCACAACTTAAGGGCTCAATATGAGAGTTTCATTATTCAAAAAAATGTATTAGTTCATTCTACTTAAAAAAATATATTCTTAACTTGAAATCACCATAAGAAGGTATTCATGGACATAAATAAATTTAATCATGTGAAACTCATAACTTACATTTTAAAAAAGGTGCTTGGACTCCAAGGGTGAAAAGGACCCAAGGATGAATACCCAACATAACTTAATTGAAGAATTCTTAGAAGTTCTAGGTGGATTTCTTGAGAATTGATCTTGAAGGTTGAAGGGTCTAGGGTGTGTTCTTTAGAGAGAATGCTTTTAATTTTTGAGTGAAATATGAAATATGAGGCATAAATGCTTTTTAGGGACCTAAATGTAACGACCCAAGACTACCCCTAGTCGTTACACGATGTTTACAGTCCTGAGAGACCACAAGCTAACCCATGAGCTGTTACCTACTGAGAGGACAGAATAATATAGTCATATATGTGGAAGAAAACAACTGATATTCCTATAAGGTTTTAATACTGAAATAACAACTAAATTATGAATCTAATAAAAATACTTACATTCAAATAGTCTGAATAGCTAAATGTAGTGTCTGAAAATCCTCTAGATTAAATACTGTGAGTTGATGGGATAGGCCCCCAACTAACTCTTCTAACTACTGAAATAAAGACATGAAGTGAATAATCTGTCCTTGGAAGATGAGGACTCACCACTGCTACTGTACCGGCTGGTAATTTGAGAATCTAGGTACAATTTGGGAACTGAGCATCAACACCTATGATATGAGACATCATAGCACAAAAGAAAAGGTATATGATCAGTACTTTAAATGTGCTGGTATGCTAAATAAGGTAGGTTAACATGCAAGGTTTCATTAATAGGAGTAATGATCTATCTGAGTAAACATGTAAAGCATAGAATACTGAATAGAGAACATGAAATCAATAGATACTGAACATGGATGAAAGTCTATAAAACACTAAAAATACATGAAAATCTATAGATACTAAAGATGCAAGACCAAACATATAACACGAACTGGATGAAATATGTAATCACTTAGATACTGAAATAATTAAAATCTATATGCTTTGGTTAAACAATATTGGGACTGAATAACTAAAATAGAACTGTGACTGAGACTGTATTTAGGACTTTGGGAGGTATCAACTAACCAACATTCCTCAATCTGAGCTAATCGAGGTCTAACCTGTAACCCCAGTTGGAAGGGTGTTAATACCGTGCCACACGACTGATATAATATGGCTAGGTTTCTAGAATTCCTAACAGGTACCTGTAACCCCAGCTAACCAAGGTCCAACGCTGGCTATGTGGATCTACTAAACTGATTAATGTCCAAAGGACTAAGGGTGTCAAGCCTAAACTGATGGGTGACCCCTACGAGATAGTCAAGCCTAATTTGACGGGTGACTACTCATATCCTACACTAGCTACGTAGTTTTGGAGTAGAGGGACTGCTACTAACGACTCTGCCTATCTAATGAGGAACCCGCATCCCTATATTCACTCGGTACTAAGTCCTACTCCCAACTAAATGACACTGAAATCTAGACTATTATGAGTTTAACTAACAATTCTGATAATGCTCATGATAAAATCTAAAGTTATTATGTAATTTACTGAGACTAGACTAAATAATAAGCTATGGGTTTTTGGGTATTCAATACCCCCAGAACTCAAAACAACAATATTAATATGACACCAAAACTTGAGGGACATGACATGCAGGCTTTCATAAAACATTTACTCTTATAGGAATTTTATCAAACACTTATGGTTCATAGTTTAGTCAAATCATGCAAATACTAAAGGACCGGCATAATTGACATGAAAGTAACATGGAAAACACTAAGTCATTGTTTAATTCAATAAATAATAACACAAAAATATGGGGAATGAAATAACATCCATAATCTCATGGAAACATTGTATGAAATCATATTTCATAGAAAGTCATGGATGAAATCATAATTTAAAACATAGTAAATCTTGAAAAGATCATAATTTTATAATCTAAAAGGGTTTCTTGAACTCCATGGATGAAAGGAATCCATGGATGAACATCTAACATACCTGGGATGATGAATTTGGAAGGATTGATGGAGAGTATTTGAGATTTGACCTTGATTCTTGAGAGCTAGGGTTTCTTGTTCTTGAAAGAGGAATTTTTTTAATTTGAGAGAAAGTGAATAATGACAAGTATTTAGGTCAATTAGGGGTTAAATTTTGTGTTTAGGGCGAGTTTAGGGCTGAAGAAAAATACCCTAATACCCTTTAACGAATTAAAAAAAACAAGATGGAACTAATATCCTGATTTTTCGCCTTGGCGCGACGCGCCACTGTCGCACCAAAACACTGGAAAAGGGAAAACTAGGACCTGGATAAATGACGCAATGTGGCACTATCGCGGTAAGCCTATGGATGCCAATTTGTCCATCTCTGTGACACGCAAGGATTGCAGAGGCCTATTGGAAATTGACAAATAGGAATATAGCCTGCTCCGCAATGCGCCATGATCATGGAGTCACAATCGAAATTGACAATTATCATTTGGGCTGCCTATGCGATGCGTTGAGGATTAAAATGATGTTGTTTAATGACTAAAACTTAAAATTGCCATAACTTCTTATCCAGTTATTGAATTTAGCCAAATTTTATATTGTTGGAAAGCTGATTGAATTTCCTACGTAATGGCAGGCTCTAAAATGAAAAATAATGAGTGTTTCATATATGAATGCTCATGTATAGGGAATTAGATTATTCTAGAGATATACGGGGTTTTACAATATCTCCCACTTGGGATCATTAGTCCCCGAATGAAACTGGTTAAGATAAGGGAGCTGATGGACTGAGCTTACACACTGAATATGCATATTTGATGCATGGAATGCATGGCCGAACTGACTCATGAATGCACGACTGACATGAACATGATGTGCAACTGAAACTAAGCATGATGGAGAGACATTTTCGAAAGGTTTGTACCTTACACAAAATATGGATTCGCAGAGAAAAGATAAGGGTACTTGTTATTCATATCTGCTTCTACTTTCCAAGTGGCTCCCTCAATGGGCTGATTTCACCAAATAACTTTGACTAGTGGAACTTCTTTGTTCCTTCGTCTACGAACTTGATGAACAAGAATTTCGACTGGAACTTCCTCAAAGGAAAGACTATTCTGAATATCTACACTTTCTAAGGGAATAACTATAGATGGATCACCAATATACTTTTTTAACAATGAAATATGGAACACTGGGTGTACTGAGGCTAGATCTGACGGCAACTCAAGCTCGTAATCTATATTTCTGAAATGATTGAGAATTTTGAAGGGACTGACATATCAGGGGCTGAGTTTCCCTTTCTTGCTGAATCTCCTCACTCCCTTCATGGGAGATATTTTCAAGAACACAAGATCAGTGACCTCAAACTCGAGATCCTTTCTCCTCACATTTGAATACGATATTTGTTGGCTCTGGCAGCCCTAAGCCTTTCTCTGATCAACTAAACCTTCTCTAAGGTATCAAACATCAAGTCAGGCCTTACTAATGCAGCCTTACCTACTTCAAACCAATGAATCAGAGATCTACATCTCCTACCATAGAGAGCCTCAAACGAAGCCATACGAATACTATAATGATAACTGTTATTGTATGCGAATTCAATCAAAGGCAAATGGTCATCCCAAATACCCTCGAAATCAACAGTGCATGCTCTTAGCATATCCTTAAGAGTCTGAATAGTACTTTTTACTTGACCGTCTGTTTGAGGGTGGAAGGTTGTACTGAGGTGTACTTGTGTACCAAGATCCCTTTGGAATGCTTTCCAGTAGTGAGAGGTAAACTGGGTACCTCAATCTGAGATAATAGATAAGGGAACACCGTGAAACCTAACCAATATTCTGAGATAGAGATTGGCATAGTCTTCGGTTGAGTAAGAGGTATGGACTGACAAGAAATAAGATGATTTGGCCATTTTGTCTACGGTAACAAAAATTGAATCATGCTAATGACGAGTACGAGGAAAACCTATCACAAAGTCTATGTTCACTTTCTTCTATTTCCACTGTGGAATATCAAACTCCTGCATAGACCCACTAGGCTTCTGGTGTGAGTCTTAACTTGCTGGAATATAGAGCACTTAGCGACAAACTCTGCAATATCTTTCTTCATCCCACTCCACTAATAGATCTCCCACAAATCGCAGTACTTCGTAGTGGCCCCTGGATAAATAGAGTAGCGCGCACCATGTTCTTCTATAAGAATTTGTTACCTCAACTCATTTACACCAGGCACACATAATCTACCTTGACAACGCAAAGCACTATCTCCTCCTTGGGAGAAAACCTCCAATTTCTGATCTTTGACTGATTCTTTCAACTTAACTAGACTGGGATCTCTATCTTTATTTTCCATCACCTCAGAAACTAGAGATGACTCTGAGCTACTCTGCACCCATACGCTACCTTCTATTGAATCGAGTAAACAGATACCTATTCAATCAAGCTAATAAACTTTTTGAGATAACTTATTCTTAACCTCATCAACATGAGCTACACTACCCATAGACATTCTACTAAGAGCATCAGCCACTACATTGTCCTTGCCCGGATGATATAGAACACTCACATCATAATCCTTCAATAACTCAAACCATCTTCTCTGATACATGTTCAACTTTTTCTGAGAGAACACATACTGAAGGCTTTTGTGATCGGTGAACACATCTACATGCACCCCATACAAGTAATGCCTTCAAATCTTTAAGGCGAATACTACTGCTCTCGCTCAAGATCATGAGTCAAATAATTTTTCTCATGAGGCTTAAGCTTTCTGGAGGCTTAAGCTGTCTGGAGGCATAGGCTATGACCTTACCTCTCTGCATGAGGACATAACCCAAACCTACTTTGGATATATCACAATACACAACAAAACCATCTGAACCGTCGGGTAGAGCAAGAACTGGGGCTGAGGTGAGTAGAGTCTTCAACTCCTGAAAACTCTTCTTGAATGAATCTGACCATTACAACTTAACTTTCTTCTGAGTCAATCTATACATGAGGGATGCAATGGAAGAGAAACCTTTAACAAACCAATAGTAATAGCTAGCTAAACCCAAGAAACTCTTAATAGCTAATATAGAGATGGGTCTAGGCCAGTTTCTCACTGCTTTGGTCTTTTGAGGATCAACTCTAATGCCATCACTGGAATTAATATGGCTAAGAAAAGCTACTGATCTTAGCTAAAATTCACATTTACTGAATTTAGCGAACAACTAATGAGCTCTAAGAGTTTACAACACTATTCTTAGATGGTCTGCATCATCATTTTTGCTATGGGAGAAAGCAAGGATGTCATCAATAAATACTATGATGAACATATCCAAGTACTGCTTGAACACTTGATTCATCAAGTTCATAAAGTTTGCTGGGGCATTCGTGAGACCAAAGGACATGACTAGAAATTCAAAGTGTACCAAGTTTGGAAAGTTGTTTTTGGAATATCATATTCTCTGACTCTAAGCTGATGATAGCCTGATTTGAGGTCTATCTTGGAAAAATAACTAGCACCCTGAAGTTGGTTGAACAAATCTTTGATTCTAGAAAGTGGATATTTATTCTTGACTGTGACCTTGTTCAACTGACGGTAGTCTATACACATTCTGAGAGAACCGTCTTTCTTACACACAAATATAATAGGTGCTCCCTATGGGACATGCTGGGTCTGATGAATCCCTTATCTAAGAGATCCTTCAACTGTTCTTTTAGTTCTTTTAGTTTAGTTGGGGTTATTTTTTTATGGCGGAATAGATATAGGCTGAGTATCTGGGAGAAGGTCTATTTCGAAGTCAATTTCCCTTTCGGGAAGAACCCCTGGAAGATCTTCAAGAAATACATCTGAGAATTCATTTACTATTGCAACTAATTCAAGAGTTGTAGTTTCTAAGTTAGAGTCTTTAACTCACACAAGATGGTAAATACACCTATTCGATATGATCTTTCTGGCCCTAAGGTAGGAAATCAACTGACCCCTAAAAGCTATAGTACTTACTACCCCTCTATTCAAGGACTGGTTCATCTGGGAACTAAAAATGAACTATTCTATTTCTACAATCAACTGAGGCATAGCATGAGTGGAGCTAATCTATGCTGAGAATGACGTCAAAATCCATCATCTCTAACTCCAAGAGATCAACTGAGGTAACTTTTTGAGATATAGTGACCGGACAATTCTTGTATACCTATTTGGCTACAATGGAAATGCCTACTAGGTTAGACATTGAAAAGGGCTCTGCTAGAGTTTCGAGACTGACTTTAAAATTGATGGCTATTTATGGAGTTACAAAAGAATGAGAAGCTCCAGGGTATATTAAAGAATAAACTTGCAAGTGTAAGACCTGCAACGTACCAGTAACTACTTCAGGAGAATTTTTCTAATCTTGGCAGAAATGAAGAGCATATAATCTGTTTAGATGCTGACCACTGGTAGCACTAAAAGTGGCACCCTACTGAGTCGGGAAACCAGATGGAACTGACCACTGATAGGACTTGCCCTATTGGCATGCATCCCTACCTTTCTAAGTAACTACCTAACACTCCCGAATCGAATGGACTAGGTTACCACACCCAAAGCACACATCACTACCCGTTCTATACACACACTGATGGTGTCTATCATATTTTTGACATAGAGGATTTGTACAAGCACTGCTAACACTAACCTGAGACTTAGAGCCCAGTTCCCTATCCCTATTATCATTTCTTAATTTGGGTACTGGGGTACTGACTGAAGAAGGTGCTAGGGCTAAAGGCCTCTAATAAAACTGAGGATGATTACCACCTTCTGACTTTGGTTGATTGAAATTAAAACTACTCGTCCTAGCTCTCTTGTTTTCTCTCTCCCTTTCCTTAATCTTTTGCTCCTCTATCTGTTGAACATGGACCATCAGCCTAGACAAATTCATCTCACTAATCAGCATTGAGGTCCTACACTCCTTGACCACACTATCAAATACAACAGACGCAAACTTACTCGTCTTGGACCTGTTGTCTGCCACCACATAAGGAGCATATCTAGCTAATTGAGTGAACTGGAGAAAATACTCTCTCAAACTCATGCTGCCTTGCCTCAAATTAATAAATTCTAGCACCTTGGCCTTTCTCACCTCTAATAGGAAGAATCTGTCTAGGAAAGTCGTTGAAAACTCTTCCCATTCTATAGATTCTATATCAATACCTCTATCAACTTTCCACTGATTAAACCAAGTATGGGCTAGATCTTGTAATTGATATACAGCCAACTCAGCACTCTAACTAGATGTCACCCCCATAGCATCCATTACCTTCTAAACCATATCTAAGAATTCTTGTGGATCCTCTTCAGACTTGGATCCTGTGAAAAAAGGAGAATTTATTCGCGTGAAATCTGGAATTCTAGTTGCAGTAGTATTGGCCACTGGGTTGGCCGGAATGGCAGTTTGTCGTTCATTTTGCCATGCTATAGATTTTGCTAGAGTAGTAAATGCAACCCTGAATTCTGCGTGATAGACATGCTCGGTCATAGGATCTGTTGATGGGCTGAGGGGCTGCTGAGTCCTTGTTCTTCTTCCATTCTTCTTGGGAGGCATGTTCTGTAAATGGAAGGAAGAAATGGATTAGACCGAGAGTTTAACTTGAGCTTATACTCATTCGCATAATATGAATACCTGAAAGAAGGAAAACTTTTCTTAAATACCTTGTAGACTCTTGTCTATAAGTGTGGCGCGCTACACACCCATTCATAAGACTCTACTCGACACAACTTTTAGACTTTCAAGGACACTTTAAAACCTAGCTCTGATACCATACTATCACAACCCGAGCTGGGGCCTTGGCCGCGACGGGCATCTTGAACCACAAAGGCTAGAGAGACCCCTGTCTCTTCCCAACCCACTAGTGATATTGTCCGCTTTAGGCCCAAGCTCGCACGAATTTAAAATACGTCAGTAGGGAGTAAGGCTTTCTTACTTATATAACCAACACCCTCTCGTGTTTTGCCGATGTGGGACTCCTTCCTAAGTTTGGGTGTTATATACATCCCCTTATATTCTCAGTGTCCTTGCTAAGGTTTGCCCCACCGAATGGGATTTGCCTACACTGAGGACTAAGGTTTTCCTCACCTTTACCGGGATTTACCTATACTCAGTTTGAGCTCTACCCCACATCAATAAGGATGATACAAGACCAGCTCTGATACCAAGTTTATAACGACTCAAGACTACCCCCTATTCGTTACACGATGCTTACAGTCTTGAGAGACCACAAGCTAACCCATGAGCTGGTACCTACTGTGAGCACTAAATAATATAGTCATATATGTGGAAAAAAATACTGATAGTGCCATAAGGTTTTAATACAGAAATAACTACTGAATTATGAATCTAATAAAAATACTGAAATTCGAATAGTCTGAATAGCTAACTACAGTGTCTGAAAAGCCTCTAGATTGAATACTATGAGTTGATGGGATAGGCCCCCAACTAACTCTGTTAACTACTAAAATAAAGAAATAAAGTGAATAGTCTATCCTCGGATGATGAAGACTCACAACTGCTACTGTATTGTCCAATAATTTGAGAATATAGGTACGATCCAAGAACTGAGCATCAGCACCAATGATATGAGACATCACAGCACAAAAGAAAAGGTATGCAATCAGTACTTTGAATGTACTAGTATGCTAAATGAGGTAGGTTAACATGCAAGGTTTCATGAATAGGAGTAATGATCTATCTGAGTACACATGTAAAGCATGGAATACTAAAAAGAAAACATGAAATCTGTAGATACTGAAAATGCATGAAATTTTGTAAAACACTGAAAATACATGAAAATCTATAGACACTGAAGATGCATGACAAAGAATATGACATGACCTGGATGAAATCTGTAATCACTTAAATACTAAAATAACTGAAATATGTATGCTTTGGTCAAAGAATACTAGGACTGAATAACTGAACTGGAACTGTGACTGAGACTGTATCCAGGACAATGGGAGGTATCATCTAACCGATATTCCCCAATATGAGCTAATCGGGTCACATCTATAACCCTAGTTGGAAGGGTGTTAATACTATTCCATGGGTACTAATGCTGGCTATGTGGATCCACTAAACTGATATAATGTCCAACGGACTGAGGGTGTCAAGCCTGAACTGACAGGTTACCTCTGCAAGATAGTCAAGCCTAATATGATGGGTGACTACTCATATCCTACGCTGGCTATGTAGTTTTAGAGTATAGGGACTACTACTAATGACTTTGCCTATCTGACGGGAAGCCATCATCCCTACACTCGCTCGGTGCTATGTCCCACTCCCAATTGAACGACACTGAAATCTGGACTATTTTGAGTTTAACTGACTGTTCTGATAATACTCATGATAAAATTTGAAGTTATTCTGTAATATACTGAGACTAGACTAAATAAATAGCTATGGTTTTTTGGGTATTCAATACCCCAGGACTCAAAATAACGATACTAATATGACACCAAAACTTGGGGGATATGACATGAAGTCTTTCATAAAACATTTACTATTATAGACATTTTATCAAATACTTAAGGTTCATAGTTTAGTCAAATCACGGAAATAATAAAGAACTGGAATAATTGGCATGAAAGTAACATGGAAAACACTAAGTCATGGTTTAATTTAATAAATGATAACACTAAAACATGGGGAATCAAATAACATCCATAATCACATGGAAACATTGTATGAAATCATAATTCATTGAAATTCATGGATGAAATCATAATTTAAAATATAGTAAATCTTGAAAGGATCATAATTTTATAATCTAAAAGAGTTGCTTGGACTCCATGGATGAAAGGAATCCATGGCTGAGCATCTAACATACCTGGGATGATGAATTTGGAAGGATTGATGGAGATTTCTTGAGATTTGACCTTGATTCTTGAGACATAGGGTTTCTTGTTCTTGAAAGAGGAATTTTTAATTTGAGAAAAAGTGAATAATGACAAGTATTTAGGTCAATTAGAGGTTAAATTTCGTGTTTAGGGCGAGTTTAGGGCTTCGGGAAAAGATCAAAATACCCTTAAATGAATTTAAAAATGCAAGCTGGAACTAAAATCCTGATATTTGGCCTTGGCGCAATGCGCCACTATTGCTCCAAGCTACGGGAAAAGGGTTAGCTAGGACCTGGACAAATGACACGACGCGCCACCATCGCAGTAAGCCTGTGGATGTCGATTTGTCTATCTCTGCGATGTGCCATAATCGTAGTGTCACACTGGAAATTGACAATTGTCATTTGGGCTGTCTACACGATGCGTTGAGGGTTAAAATGATGGTGTTTTACGACTGAAACTTAAAATTGCCATAACTTCTTACCCGGTTGTTGGATTTAGGCAAAGTTTATATCGTTGGAAAGCTAATTGAATTTCCTACAAAATGGAAGGCTCTAAACTTTAAAATAATATGTGTTTCAAAAATTTTATATATGAATACTCATGTATAAGGACTTAGATTATATTAGGGAAATATAGGGTGTTACACTAAATCCAATATTAAAGTGAGGGGAAAAGACTAAAATACCCTCTTAGACTTGGAATTAATTAAACTAAAACATGCCTAGTGACGTGATTGGCAACAGATCGCATCGCTCAACCCAACATTATAAGCATCGTTTTGCGTTACTGCTGCCAATATGATACAAATGCGATGCGGTCATATCGCATTGGTTCACTATTTTGGCCACCCAAACATGACTGAAACGTTGTTCTAAAAATTCAAAACTCACTCAAAAAGACTATGGACAACCCAGATCATGAATTAACTTAGAAACCAATTTTTCGGGGTTAAGAAGGTCGAGAAAAATTGTCAAACCAATATCTCCCCCTTGGGAACATTCGTCCTCAAATGAGACATGTTAAGATAAGATTTTTTAGGAAATAAGATTACATGTTGGATGTGCATAAATGATTACATGATTACATGACTGAGTCTGAAATATAACAGCTGACTAAATTGATTGATGAATGTATGCAATGACATGAAGATGACTACATAGGTTGAACTGAGAATGGAAAAGAGATAATCTAAAGAGAAACTATTAACTTAAGCTAAGTCTGTGTTTATGGAGAAAAGGTAAGGGAACTTGGTACGCATGTCTTCCTCTACTTCCCAAGTGGCTCCCTCAACAGGCAGGTTTGCCAAAAAACTTTGACTTAGGGAACTTCTTTATTCCTCAGTTTACGAATCTGATGATCAAGGATTCCAACTAGGAGTTCTTCGTAAGAAAGGCTATCCTGAATATATGCACTTTCTAAGGGAACAATTATAGTTGAATCACCAATACACTTCTTTAACAAGGACACATGGAACACTGGATACACTAAAGCCAAATCTGCGGGCAACTCATGCTCATACGCTACCTTCCTATAACAGCTTAAGATCCTGTAAGGGCTTAAAAATCGGGGACTAAGTTTCCCCTACTTTCCAAACCTCTTCACTCCCTTCATGGGAGAGGTATTCAAATATACCAAATCTCCAACCTCAAACTCAATATCTCTTTTCCTCATATCTGCATATGACTTCTGATAACTTTAGGCCATCTCAAGCCTTTCCTTAATCAACTAAACATTCTCCAAAGCATCAAACAACAAATTTGGCCTACCAATATTGTCTCACCTACCTCAAACCAACCAACAAGAGGCCTATATCTCCTCCCATAGAGAGCCTTAAATAGAGCCATTGAATACCAGAATGATAACTGTTATTGTAAGAAAAATCAATCAATGGCAAGTGGTTATCCCAATTTTCCTTAACGTCGAAAACACAAGACCTCAACATATCCTCTAAGGTCTGAATGGTCCTCTCTGCCTGACCATCTATCTGAGGGTGAAAGGTTGTACTGATACGAACTTGGGTACCATTACCCTTATAAAAAGCCTTCCAGAAATAAGAGGTAAACTAAGTACCTCAATCTAAAATGATTGACAATGGGACTCTATGAAATCTAACCAACTTGCTAATATAGATCTTGGCATAATCCTTAGTTGAATAAGAAGTATGGACTGGCAAAAAGTGGCCTGATTTGGTCATCCTGTCTACAATAACCCAAATTGAATCATGCTGACGACTAGAATGAGGAAACCCTGTCACAAAATCTATGTTTACCTCTTCCCATTTCCATATGGGAATGTTGGACATAGAGCCACTAGGCCTTTGGTGATCAATCTTAACCTGCTGACAGTTAGCATACTTGGCTACAAACTCTGCAATATCCCTTTTCATACCACTTCACCAATAGATTTCTTGCAAATCATGGTACATCTTAGTAGCTCTTGGGTGGATGGAGTAACACTCACCATGCACTTCTTTAAGAATTTGCTGTCTCAAGCCATCTACATACGGCACACATAGTCTACCCTGGCAATGTAACACACTATCTCTCTGTTGGGAGAAAACCTCTACTTTCTGATCTTTGAATGACTCTTTCAACTTCACTAGACTGGGTCACTATGTTTCTTCTCTTTCACTTCGGTAACCAAAGAATATTTTGAACTATTTTGTACCTATTACTACCCTCAGCTGAGTCAACCAAATAAATGCCTAATCTAGCCAACTGATGAATCTCTTGAACCAACTTCTTCTGATCATCTATAACATGAGCAACACTACCCACAGAAAATCTAAAATCTACTAAGGGTATCTGCCACTACATTGGCCTTGCCTGGGTAATACAAAATACACATATCATAATATTTCAACAATTCTAACCACCTTTGCTAATGAAGATTTAACTCTCTATGAGAAAATACATATTGTAAACTCTTATGATCCATGAACACATCAACATGCACCCCATACAGATAATACCTCCAAATTTTCATGGAAAACATCACGACTACTAACTCAAGGTCATGGGTAGGATAATTCTCCTCATAGGGTTTAAGCTATTTAGAGGTGTAGGCTATGAATTTACCTCTCTATATCAATAACCAAACCAAACCCACTCTAGAAGCATCACAGTAAACAACAAATCTATCTGAACCATTGGGCAATGTCAAAACTAGGGCAGAGGTGAGTCGAGTCTTCAACTCCTAAAAACACTTCTCACAATAATCTGACCACTAAAACTTGCCTTTCTTTTTAGTCAATTTGGACATGGGGGACGCAATAGATAAAAACCCTTTAACAAACCGTCTATAATAGCTAGCCAAACCTAAGAAACTCTTGATATCTGATGGAGTAATGGGTCTAGGCCATTTCTTCACTGATTTGGTCTTTTGAGGGTCAACTCTAATTCCATCACCATAAATAATATGGCCCAAGAAATCTAATTAGCTTAGCCAAAATTTGTACTTACTGAATTTGGTGAACAACCGATGGGCTCTAAGAGTCTGCAATACTATTCTAAGGTGGTCTGCATGATCAGTTTCATTACGGGAATAGACAAAAATATCATTAATGAAGACTATGATGAACATGTCCATGTACTATTTGAACACTTTGTTCATCAAGTCCATTAAAGCGGATAGGGAATTTATAAGACAAAAAGACATGACTAGAAATTTGAAGTGACCATACCTGGTTTCGTAAGATATTTTTGGAATTTTACATTCTTTGACTGAGCTAATTATAGCTGGACTTGAGGTCTATCTTACA